>NC_068445.1:8465000-8765000 GCF_023373465.1 Oncorhynchus keta | reverse complement strand
ACTAACGATTACACCCTAGATCAGCTAGATGCAGTCAAGAGTGTGCAAGGCGGTATTAAATGTGTCACTGTCTGTCACCTTGATTACTCAAATGTTTCTGTCGACGTGTGCCCCTATGCTGTAAACGTTCATTCGTAGGATTTGTTGTAGCAACCTCATGATGGGTATAGGGACAATTTATGGATATAGGAAGTATCATGTAGTAGTCTAAACCGATGTTACATTGAGCTGGGTGAATGTAATATTAATGACAGTCATCCAATAGAAATAAGGCCATGCTCGCCGATCGCCACTGACATACAGCGTATCGTACACTACCAGTAAGTTTAAACAGGAACTACACCAAAATATGTGTAGAGAACCTCTATCACTGGTCAGGAAAGGAGCTCCGTTGAACATTGAACAGCTCTGTCGCTCACCAAGATTGATCCACACGCCTCCAGGCTTCAGAATGTTCCAGATGGTCTCCACGTAGTCGATGACATTGTGCGCCGTGTCGATGAAGAAGCAGGTAGCCACGCAGTCCCAGGTGTCTGACAGGGAAGACCACAACGATACTCGTCTAACCAGTCTCACATTATTGCTAAAATACCAACCAACACAGGTAATAAAACAATGATCTGTGTGTAGGACAGAGTGCTCACTTTCACCATTGACTGCTCAATATGTGGCCAATTCACATAACAACCTGTCACTCAACAGAGAGACGAGGCCTGTGTCTAAGAGCAGGAGTGCTGATCTAGGATCAGTTTAGTCTTTTAGAACATAATGAATAAGACAAGGTTGGACCTGATTCTAGATAAGCACTCCTACTCTAAGACGCTTTGTGGACACAGGCCCTGATCACTCATTGCTCTTGTTGATCTTCATACAGCCTGTGTGAAGCTCACCACTCACTAGGCTCTGTGTAGACCTCCTGGAAGTCCCCAGCCACCATGGAGAAGTCCGAGTTTGGAGGCAGGCTCTGGGGGTTGACGTCTGGGAAGCTGATTGGCCGCGTCTGGTCAGATGACCTCTTGTTGTTGCTGAACTGGTGGATCCAGGGGTACAGGGTCATGGAGTTGACCTTTTCACACCTCAGGTGGGACAGAACAGAGCCAAGGTAAGATAAGCTGAACAACAGTGGTCCGAAGAGGATTGCTTTGGGATAATTTGATATGCTAGGCAATTGATTTGGCCCGTGTTTTCAGGCAGCTAAACACTTCAACATTAAATGACACACATATGCAAGGGCTGAATTATTGCATCATACGCAAGGCTTGAGTTAGGGCCAGGGGTGAAAGTAAGGCGGTACGGTCCGGTACGGTGTCACGGCAAAACAAATAGTGCGGGTACGCCATATCGGTAAAACATGAGCCTATCACAATAATGAAAACAAAATGTAAAGAAAAATAAAAGGTGTAGTAGCCTACAGTTATCATTGCTGTATGTTAGAGAAATCCAAAATGAGCGAATGGACTTGAAAACGATGGCCGCCTCGCTTCGCGTTCCTAGGAAACTATGCAGTTTTTTGTTTTTTTTACGTGTTATTTCTTACATGAGTACCCCAGGTCATCTTAGGTTTCATTACATACAGTCGAGAAGAACTACTGAATATAAGATCAGCGTCAACTCACCATCAGTACGACCAAGAATATGTTTTTCGCGACGCGGATCCTGTGTTCTGCCTTTCAAACAGGACAGCGGAATGGATCCCATGCTGCGACCCCAAAAAACGACTCTGAAAAAGAGGGAAACGAGGCGGTCTCCTGGTCAGACTCCGGAGATGGGCACACCGTGCACCACTCCCTAGCATTTTTCTTGCCAATGTCCAGTCTCTTGACAACAAGGTTGATGAAATCCGAGCATGGGTAGCATTCCAGAGGGACATCAGAGACTGTAACGTTCTTTGCTTCACGGAAACATGGCTCACTGGAGAGACGCTATCCGATGCGGTGCAGCCAACGGGTTTCTCCACGCATCGCACCGACAGAAACAGACATCTTTCTGGTACGAAGAGGGGCGGGGGCGTATGCCTTATGGCTAATGAGACACGGTGTGATGTAAGAAACATACAGGAACTCAAATCCTTCTGTTCACCTGATTTAGAATTCCTCACAATCAAATGTAGACCGCATTACCTAGCAAGAGAATTCTCTTTGATTATAATCACAGCCGTATATATCCCCCAAGCAGACACATCGATAGCTCTGAACGAACTTTATTTAACTCTTTGCAAACTGGAAACCATTTATCCGGAGGCTGCATTCATTGTTGCTGGGGATTTTAACAAGGCTAATCTGAAAACAAGACTCCCTAAATTTTATCAGCACATCGATTGCTCTACCAGGGGTGGAAAAACCTTGGATCATTGTTACTCTAACTTCCGCGACGCATATAAGGCCCTGCCCCGCCCCCCTTTTGGAAAAGCTGACCACGACTCCATTTTGTTGATCCCTGCCTACAGACAGAAACTAAAACAAGAGGCTCCCACGCTGAGGTCTGTCCAACGCTGGTCCGACCAAGCTGACTCCACACTCCAAGACTGCTTCCATCACGTGGACTAGGATATGTTTCGTATTGCATCAGATAACAACATTGACGAATACGCTGATTCGGTGTGCGAGTTCACGAGAACGTGCGTTGAAGAGGTCGTTCCCATAGCAACGATTAAAACATTCCCTAACCAGAAACCGTGGATTGATGGCAGCATTCGTGTGAAACTGAAAGCGCGAACCACTGCTTTTAATCAGGGCAAGGTGTCTGGTAACATGACCGAATACAAACAGTGCAGCTATTCCCTCCGCAAGGCTATCAAACAAGCTAAGCGTCAGTACAGAGACAAAGTAGAATCTCAATTCAACGGCTCAGACACAAGAGGCATGTGGCAGGGTCTACAGTCAATCACGGACTACAGGAAGAAATCCAGCCCCGTCACGGACCAGGATGTCTTGCTCCCAGGCAGACTAAATAACTTTTTTGCCCGCTTCGAGGACAATACAGTGCCACTGACACGGCCTGCAACGGAAACGTGCGGTCTCTCCTTCACTGCAGCCGAGGTGAGTAAGACATTTAAACGTGTTAACCCTCGCAAGGCTGCAGGCCCAGACGGCATCCCCAGCCGCGCCCTCAGAGCATGCGCAGACCAGCTGGCCGGTGTGTTTACGGACATATTCAATCAATCCCTATACCAGTCTGCTGTTCCCACATGCTTCAAGAGGGCCACCATTGTTCCTGTTCCCAAGAAAGCTAAGGTAACTGAGCTAAACGACTACCGCCCCGTAGCACTCACTTCCGTCATCATGAAGTGCTTTGAGAGACTAGTCAAGGACCATATCACCTCCACCCTACCTGACACCCTAGACCCACTCCAATTTGCTTACCGCCCAAATAGGTCCACAGGCGATGCAATCTCAACCACACTGCACACTGCCCTAACCCATCTGGACAAGAGGAATACCTATGTGAGAATGCTGTTCATCGACTACAGCTCGGCATTCAACACCATAGTACCCTCCAAGCTCGTCATCAAGCTCGAGACCCTGGGTCTCGACCCCGCCCTGTGCAACTGGGTACTGGACTTCCTGACGGGCCGCCCCCAGGTGGTGAGGGTAGGCAACAACATCTCCTCCCCGCTGATCCTCAACACTGGGGCCCCACAAGGGTGCGTTCTGAGCCCTCTCCTGTACTCCCTGTTCACCACGACTGCGTGGCCACGCACGCCTCCAACTCAATCATCAAGTTTGCGGACGACACAACAGTGGTAGGCTTGATTACCAAAAACGACGAGACGGCCTACAGGGAGGAGGTGAGGGCCCTCGGAGTGTGGTGTCAGGAAAATAACCTCACACTCAACGTCAACAAAACTAAGGAGATGATTGTGGACTTCAGGAAACAGCAGAGGGAACACCTCCCTATCCACATCGATGGAACAGTCGTGGAGAGGGTAGCAAGTTTTAAGTTCCTCGGCATACACATCACAGACAAACTGAATTGGTCCACTCACACAGACAGCATCGTGAAGAAGGCACAGCAGCGCCTCTTCAACCTCAGGAGGCTGAAGAAATTCGGCTTGTCACCAAAAGCACTCACAAACTTCTACAGATGCACAATCGAGAGCATCCTGGCGGGCTGTATCACCGCCTGGTACGGCAACTGCTCCGCCCTCAACCGTAAGGCTCTCCAGAGGGTAGTGAGGTCTGCACAACGCATCACCGGGGGCAAACTACCTGCCCTCCAGGACACCTACACCACCCGATGTTACAGGAAGGCCATAAAGATCATCAAGGACAACAACCACCCGAGCCACTGCCTGTTCACCCCGCTATCATCCAGAAGGCGAGGTCAGTGCAGGTGCATCAAAGCTGGGACCGAGAGACTGAAAATCAGCTTCTATCTCAAGGCCATCAGACTGTTAAACAGCCACCACTAACATTGAGTGGCTGCTGCCAACACACTGACACTGACTCAACTCCAGCCACTTTAATAATGGGAATTGATGGGAAATGATGTAAATATATCACTAGCCACTTTAAACAATGCTACCTTATATAATGTTACTTACCCTACATTATTAATCTCATATGCATACGTATATACTGTACTCTATATCATCGACTGCATCCTTATGTAATACATGTATCACTAGCCACTTTAACTATGCCACTTTGTTTACATACCCATCTCATATGTATATACTGTACTCGACACCATCTACTGTATCTTGCCTATGCTGCTCTGTACCATCACTCATTCATATATCCTTATGTACATATTCTTTATCCCCTTACACTGTGTATAAGACAGTAGTTTTGGAATTGTTAGTTAGATTACTTGTTGGTTATTAGTACATTGTCGGAACTAGAAGCACAAGCATTTCGCTACACTCGCATTAACATCTGCTAACCACATGTATGTGACAAATAACATTTGATTTGATTTTGATTTGATAGGCCTATAGCCTACGCTCCAAAATACGATCTGGTTTGAGGAGAACACAAACATTTTGCTACGGCAGAGAGACGCGCACGGACAGCAGTGGAGGAATTCATTTTGGCCTAATGATGACCACCAAATGTCATTACACTGTTGTGGTGTTTTGTGTAACGGATGTCTCTTTCCATCCACCACTGTTCGGAGGCTGGAAAAATATTGCGAGTGGATGAACGTTCACGGGAACCCTTTGAAGTGATTATTTGAAAATCAGATGAAAACATCATGACTGGTTGTATTGATGCCACAAGAAAAGTTAAATTACAAATAATTCTGGCTTGTCCCACAGAAAAAGATAATTAAATTAATAGGAATTTATTTGCAAATATAATTCTATGATTAGGCCCTACGGGTGGCCCACCTATTAGGCAGGATTTGGCAGCCGCCGAGAGCGGCAGTTTGATGAGGGCAGCATTTTCCGACTTAAACTGACCAAGATGCACCTCCAACAACACCTATCATTATTCTGCCCAAAAACAATAACTTCTCTCACCCAGTGGCATGCGGGATCTTTAGGTGAGCGTGATAAGCAGAGCCCACTTTGTCACAGGCAGGGGCGCAAAATATTTTGCTTATCCATGCATAGTGCGCCTCTCCAGGGTGCTGTTGGAGAGACTCTACGCTCCACCACGCTCCATCAAATTAATTTAACATAAATTATGTAGCCTACGGGGTAGAAAGAGTAGCAGCCTATGTGGTGTTTCTGTAGCCCGTGGTCTGCAGACTAAATGTATTACAATGTCATGAGACAGACACCTTTTCAATCATTAACTTATTAATGAGGAGCGAGAGTGCAGGAGAAAGTCAACTAAAAAGGCTAGCGGGCAAATATCACCTTTGGTGTGACTACGGCATACTCAAAACAGAGGTGGACAGCAAATGGTGCTGAAAGTAATTCATTTCAACAATTGTCTTCATTTTAATTCGACTTCACTAACAACAAGAGGGCTTTGTTGGAGGCTATTTCCTCCAATCCCCCCCCAAAAGAGGTTGGCCTACATGTTTGACAGACACAATTATGCTATCCATAGATTTGCCAGTATAGCCAAAGCCTCCAATACTGTCACCGTGCACTCCTTAAATACCTTGGTGTCTGAGAAGGGCTTGGTGTGTTCGGTTTAAACCAGGGCTCAAAATGAGTGAGGGTATGCCATACCATTTGTTAAGGAAAAGGGCAAAAGTTATATTATATTATTAAGTTTATATTTAGAAATAAATCAATGAAAAGTATCCAGATAATAAAAAGTGTTCTATAACAGTGCTTAACTCTTATTAAATAATCTTAGGGAAAACCCCCCTTTTCTCAATTTTCGCCTAAATGACATACCAACATCTAACTGCCTGTAGCTCAGGCCCTGATATGCATATTATTGGTACCATTTGAAAGGAAACACTTTGACGTTTGTTGAAATGTGAATTGAATGTAGGAGAATATATCACAATAGATCTGGTAGAAGAAAATAGAAAAGAAAAAAAAACAACCATTTATTTTACTACCACCAACTTTGAAATGCAACAGAAAGGTCCCACTTCCAGCCATCACTTGTTGTTATTCCGATGATGTCCACAAGATGGCAGTAGTGTATGTGCAAAGTTTCAGACGGGTAACTTGAAGTATGAGCAAACTACCATGACATTTAGTGTGAAGTCACCCAGGTACATTTGGGCAAATCGTGAAGGAGGCATTTGCATTCATATTACATTTTGGAGAAATGGGCCAAAATACCAGCAACAGTGTGTGAAAACCTTGTGAAGGTTTACAGAATAGTTTGACCTCTGTCATTGCCAACAAAGGGTATATAACAAAGTATTGAGATAAACTAATGTTATTGACCAAATACTTATTTTCCACCATAATTTGCAAATAAATTCATAAAAAAATCCTACAATGTGATTTTCTGGATTTTTTTTATCCCTAATTTTGTCTGTCATAGTTGAAGTGTACCTATGATGAAAATTACAGGCCTCTGTCATCTTTTTAAGTGGGAGAACTTACTTAAGTGGGAGATACTTTTTTGCCCCACTGTATATGTACATACTACCTCAATCAGCCTGACTTAACTAGTGTCTGTATGTAGCCTCGCTACTGTATATAGTCTTTCTTTACCTACCTATTGTTCACCTAATACCTTTTTTGCACTATTGGTTAGAGCCTGTAAGTAAGCATTTCACCTGTTGTATTCAGCGCACGTGACAAATAAACTTTGATTTGATTTGATTTTGATTTGAAATCTGTATACTTGTACTTTGATTTAGCTTTTTCCAGTATTAGTAGCCATATTATAGTTCAACATTTGCAAAACAACCAGTTTTCATAACTGAATATTCTTATATTTTTTGTCCAAAATGAAATGGCATGCTGTCGTACAAGGTTAGTAGCTACATTGTACAACAGATACACGGATACTCCCTTAAAGCCCAGCTTATGGGCTATCTAGCTAGCTTTGTTTGACCCCCGATTGGTGCTTATTTGACAAAGTTAGAGTCGTCCAAGTGAAGACCGAAACGCGTCATCAGTGTGCCATGAAGGCATCGCTCTCTGACCAAATATGGTGTCCTATAGGATATACGACACCCCTAATGATATAGTGAAGTCTTGTTACGTTCTAGGATCTGACTGCGATTTGACTGGTTGAAACAACGTATAGGGTGAGATTTTCACAGATTCCTTTCTTTGCAAATTGAACGAGTGGAAATACAAAATCAATTTTTTATTTTACCTTTATTTAAATAGGCAAGTCAGTTAAGAACAAATTCTTATTTTCAATGACGGCCTAGGAACGAACAGTGGGTTAACTGCCTGTTCAAGGGCAGAACGACAGATTTTGTACCTTGTCAGCTCGGGGGTTTGAACTTGCAACCTTCCGGTTACTAGACCAACGCTCTTACTAGACCAACGCCCTGCTGATTGTGCGTGCTATGTGGACCTTTTTAGGATATGAAAAAGGTATGAAAAAAGGGACCCTTTGGATGATAAATCAGAGCAAGATTTCAGAATGTAAGTACACATTTCACCTTCAGAGGTGAATTTATCAAACCTATCGTGGTGAAAAGTGTTTTGTTGTTAGGAGCTCTCCTTAAACAATAGCATGGCATTGTTTCGCAGTAATAGCTACTGTAAATTGGACAGTGCATTTGACAAGAATTTAAGCTTTCAGCCGATATAAGACACTTATATGTACCGACATTTGTTGTTTCTCTAAAATCTGCGATGGTGACACAAGGCACTGAATGATGTACAACTGTCCCGTTGACGGGACACAGATAGCTAA
The DNA here is from genome assembly GCF_023373465.1 of Oncorhynchus keta. Taxonomy (NCBI): domain Eukaryota; kingdom Metazoa; phylum Chordata; class Actinopteri; order Salmoniformes; family Salmonidae; genus Oncorhynchus; species Oncorhynchus keta. The sequence continues at coordinate 8,756,757 of NC_068445.1, read as the reverse complement.
GAAGTTGGGTTTAACATATTCTCTTTTCAGAAAATTAAAAGTTAAATTACTAGGGACATAATAGGCCGCAGCTGAGCTTCAGAATGTCAACAGTTGAAGCTTACATTACTCTGTGTTGGTTGAGCGTCTGTCTGGGTGGAAAGGTAACTTTTGAAAGTGCCATATTTAGATTAATAAGGATGTCTAATGTTTAATTATTTGCAAACAGCAACCGTTTCGTTGCAAACATTCTCTGGTTTGACATTGGAGAAATACACCTATTTCGCTGTCCATTCTTCCCTGAAACTTCTATTTTCATTATCCACTTTTCTTTTGAGGCTTTTTCAGAGCAACATTTTCTCTTGATTGCAAACTGTTTTTCCCCAATCAACGCACAAAGAAAGATAAAAACTAATTTAATAGAGACATTGGTGATTTTATCAGTTTGAAAATATGATATGTTATTGACATTGAACTGAGTATATAGCCTATTAACCCAGTGCTTCTCAATTCATTTCTGTTACCCCCCTAGGAAGAAGTAAACATTTCGCGCCCCGCAACTCTCCGCCGCGACTGTAAATTTATCATTTGTCTATACAATTGTTATAAGTACACCTCTGCATAACATTGTATACATTGTATTTGATACTGAAAAATAAAAATGAAATATAATCAATAAATAATACATTCAAATTGATCAGCAACATTAACTCAGGAGCACAATATATGAAACACTTTGACCTATAAAACAAAAATGAATAAAACAATTTGTGCTGATTTAAAAAAAAAAAAATCTAAATGAGAAAGTCAGGATTAATGGCTACAATGAGCACGTTTTGCAGAGCACAGCTTTTTGAAGCGGAGTTTGAAGCATGATACTGCAACTCTCAGCTCCTGCTCAATGTTTAGCTTGGACCTGTACTTGGTCTTCAGTGCAGCAACAGCAGAGAAGCCAGTCTCACAAAGACAAGATGTTGCAAAAGGAAGAAGAATGCCCATGGCCCTCTGCCCTAAGAGTGGATACTGCCTCTCTACACTCAGCCAGAATTCACTCAGTGTCTGTGATGTGAACCTCAGTCTCAATGTGGAGTCAGACGTCATATCAATGAACTGGTCCTCCTCTACAGAGCTGAAACTAGTTGGAGTTGGTGCATTGAAAGGATCTCTCACCCAGTCATATTGGGAACTGTTTTCAGGGAAGTACTTTTATTTTTGCAGCACTTGTATCATCCAGCATGACAGAGACCAGGTCTAATGCTGCAGGCAGTATCAGCTCCTCTGCTATGGAGTGGGGTTTGTTGCACTGAGCAATTTGGTGCGCCACCTTATATGATGCTAACAGCGCTGGTTTACTGAAGTGGCATTCACAAAGCGGGACGATTGTTGGCAATATTCTGCACGTTTTCGCTGAAAAAACTCAAGCGACGTATCAGCGTGATTGGGGTGTAATGTCCTTAAGTGATGCCTTAATTTATTTGGCTTCATGCTGTCCGCTGCCAACATTTTTAGACACAGTAAACATACCGGTCTTTCCTCATCCCCCACCGTAGTCACAGTGAAGCCAAGCGCTATACATACGCTTCCGTCTTAGCTTTCGGGAGACTTACGTTTGTCTCATTATCTCCGTCTCTCTCCACCTTTCTTTTCATCCCTGTTAAATATTTTTCCATGGTGTCTCTTAAGGGTTTGTTATCTGCACTTCATATCTCCTGCTCTGTGCTGTGTGCTCTTGTTCGGTGCAAAAAAAAGCACGCCCCACTATTTGAGAAGGACTGTATAACCAGATGTGTTATGAATAGGCCTATGAATTGGGCTGCATTTATGTTCTGTTCTTATGGTTAACTCACCTTATGGTTCTGATAAAAAAAAATTGGCCCAAGGCCAAACCTATTACCGACCCCTGCTGTACACCATTCTAGTTTAGCGGGATATGGGGGAGGCAATTTTTTGTCTTCCATAGGGCGGCAGAACATCCAGGGCCGGGCCTGTTACACCCATACATTTTTGAGGTGCACACATAGGAGGTCCCGTAATGGGAAGAAATTAAATCTACTTGCACCCTTGGTTAGGGCTGAGGGTGAGTGTTACCTGTTGAGGACGAAGTTTGAGGAGAAGAGCATGAAGAAGCTCCATTCGTTGCCTTGGCAGGCATAACCCAGACGAGCGATTTCCCATGCCAGGCGACCAAGCCCTGCCCCCGGAACCAGCACGCTCACCTTGGACACATCACTACAGAAACAACCACGCCATCACTGACAGAATACATACGTAATTCAAAATACTAAATCACACAACTGAGTTAGAATTCAAGACTGTGTGTGTGTGTGTGTGTGTGTGTGTGTGTGTGTGTGTGTGTGTGTGTGTGTGTGTGTGTGTGTGTGTGTGTGTGTGTCACCACTTGTTGCTGGGAAAGAGTCTCTGGATCTCTTGGATGAGGGGCAGGTAGCAGGAGTCTCTCTCAGCCTGGCCGGCCTCGCTCCAGTCACGCACAAACTGCTTAATGGTGGACTTGAGCTTGTCCATGTCGAACGTGGAAGACGTACCCACCTTCCCCAGGTCATCCTGGACAGAAAACAGATTCACTTCAACTCCTCAAACATCATCCAATGGTGAAAGGATCATGGAAGCAAATGAATCTAAGATCTATCTGCTAATATAATTTACACTACTACAAGAACTACTGAAATGTGTGCCGGTGTGGTATAGTAGAATAGAAGAAAATATGCAGCTCCTCCTACTATTACTGTATTTTTCATGCACAAAACCACCTAGATGCAGCCTATTCAGCACAGTGTCAAAGCTAGCAAGTAAGACCCTCCCTACTCTGATTGGTTATCCTGCATTTGCATCACTGACCATTTTGCATAGTGTTGGAATTCTCAACTTTGGTAGCGAGTTCTCTAGTTGCCAGTGGTTAAATTGCTAATTGACTCGTGTCTCCTCTTTCCATGAAAAATAACTGATTTCCAGTAGTTTGAGGGATACAAGTAGTGCCTGGTGTGACTGCGAGAAAGCATGAGTGTGGCCTTTTCTGACCGTTTAGCTCACCTCTTCACCATACTCCATGTTCTCAAACATGTGGATACAGTTGAGCACGATAGCCTGCAGCACCTCCTGGTTGTGGTCCACACTGCGGCGGATACGGGCCAGGTTGGGCAAGACCCCGGGCAGCAGCAGCTGGTGATGCTCTGGAAGACTCTGGAACTGACGCTCTGCTCGATTCACCCGCTCTTGAACATTTATCCTGAGATTAAGGGGAGGTGAATTAGACAAGGAAAAAGGGAAGGGTGGTGCCATGGTGAAAAGGAGGAAGAGAAGATGGAGGTCCAGAAACACAGAGATTCACAAAACCTTTTTATTCCCTTTTTTCTAAGCAGCTTCCATTATGATGAACATGGTTGTATAGACTAGGCATAATCATGTATTACCTTCTTGTTTCTAAGTAACAAGATTAACTGTATTGAAATGTAAATGTTTGTCAGCCTGGACTTTATAGCTCTTTCTGTTTTTTTTTGCATCTTCTTTTAGTTATATTAGTTATTTTCTAGAGCTAGCTGCACTTCCTGTGCTGCTGTTATCTAGCTACTAGCTAAATAGCGGTGGTATGGGACAATGTAGTTATCCAAAAGGGTATAAATCCTGATATAAATACACAATATATCTTAGCTAGCTAGCTATGCAACATAATTAGGGTTGTCACTAGTTACCACAAAGTAAAAATGGACTATTGTAAAAATGGGGTCTTAACTTAAGGGTTACCCATAAGGTCAGCAGGAAGGTTAAGGTTAGGTTTAAAATCAGATTTGGTCCAATGCACCAATGCAGCTGTTGCGAGTTCAAATCGCATTACGGACCATTTTAGCTAATTTGCTACTTTTCAATTACTTACTACATTTTTAGCTATTTTTCAACTACTTAGCATGTTATCTAACCCTTACCCTAATGCTAACCTTAACCCTTTTAGCTAACCCTTACCCTAACCATAGCCCTTTAAACTAACTCCTAAACTTAACCTTAATCTTTGTGAGCTAGCTAACTCACCTAGCTAGAATTAGTAACATATCATACGTTTTCCCAAATTGTAACATATCGTACGTTTTGCAAATTCGTTACATATTGTACGTTTTGCAAATTCATAACATATAACAGGAATTGTAAATCGTAACATATCATACGAAATGGTTGACGGACATCCAGCAATTATCACATACCATACGAAACATAACATATCATACTAAATTGAGTGTCTTAGGTTTACGTAGAGAATCATACAAAATGTGCTGAGACCAGGTTGCCTAAAAAGGCAGAATTTTCAGGACTTTTCTAACAGCTCTAAAGGTCATTATCATAATTTTCACAATATTATTCTAACCAGTATTATTGACTGCACTGGGCCTTTAAGAGGAGAAATTGTAGAAATAGGCGGGGTTTAGGCATGACTTTGGGGCTGTGAGAACTAGTCAAGACCCCAAAATCAGTCATCCCTCTTCTAAAATCTTCGGACAAAACGTTACTCCATCAACATAACACACACATCACAACTGCACAATTTAAACACCCTCGATCCCCCTTCCATGAGTCATTTAACGTTACTTCATGTTTCTATTCTTGATGTATTATTTATTATTATTGTTGCATTGTCGAGAAGGAACCTGCACCGTTAGACGGTGTATCCCGTACATACGACTAATAAAAACTTGAACTAACGATAGCCAGACCGTCTGGGTCAAATTACTTTATGGGTAAGCTAGCTACTAAATACTACTGCTGTTTTGAAACAGTCCGTACCTGTAGTATCTAAACGCATCGATCACTTTCCAAAAGTGTTGCCTTTCGAGCCTTGTCTCCTCTTCTGGTGTACATTTACTCCTTTCTCGGTAAAAATATGCTTCTTCTTGCTCTCCATCAGTAACCTGGTCCACCGTTCCTTCCGCCATGTCTGAATGTTGTACTCAGACCCATCCAATCGAACAATGGAGTGAGCCAGGAAAAGTAATAGACCTTTCATCTGGTTGGCAAGTTAACTATGGCAGTGAGCTAACTATTAGCTACCACTGCTGTATATTTTGTTCAGAAAATGATTTTACCTGTGTATGTGTGTCTGGTTTATTACAAGTTGCAACAGGAAGAAAGCTCCAGCACCAGAGAAAATGTATAACTGGCCTCTTGGAGGCCCTTTATATCCTAATCAGACATCAGACAGCACCATATGTGTAAACACCAACCTGAAAGGCTTGTAGGAAGTCAAAACAGAATCAGTAAGGCCCATACCTGCGAACATAAGCAAACATTGACATTTCATTCTTAAAAGTCTAAGCCGTTGAGGTGGGGGGCTCTAAGCTTACATATGGAATTATTTTAAGAAGGTCATATCATGGATCATAAAGCTATTTGATTTGGAATTTTAGGACCCCTTTAGTTATCAAAAATTATTTAAAAAATATATATTTGATAAAATATTGAGTTTGGCCTTTACTACTATAGCCCATAGAGACACATTGAATAACACATTCATAAATGGCAATAAAGACTGTCAAAAAATAAATCATAAGGAATACGATTTTGAAGTGTCTATCCTATATCTAGGAGATATAAGAAAGCTCAGGAAGTTATTATTTTTCTTTTACACATTTAACCCCTTATTTTTGTTGCCACAAAACTACCTCCATAGTTCCATTAATTTGTATGTGTTACCTTTTGACGAGTCCCTTGACACTTGTGGGGGTCGTAGAGAAAAACTTGTTTGTTTTTAGTCTTTTATGCCAAACCATTCGGATGCTACCAGGGGAGGCGGCTGAGAGGAGGACGGCTCATAAGGGCTGGAATAGAGTCAATTGAATTTTATCAAACACATTGAAACCACGTCTTGGATCTGTTTGATACCATTCCATTGACTCCATTCCAGTCCTTATTATGAGCCGTCCTCCCCTCAGCAGCCTCTACTGGATGCTACAGACTTCTTCGTGCATGTGAATACCGATTATCGGGATAGCACTCACTTCTGTCATCATGAAGTGCTTTGAGATTCTAGTTAAGGATCATATCATATCATCTCTACCCTACCTGACACCCTAAACACACTTAAATGTACATACCGCCCCAATAGATCCGCAGACGATCCATCGCACTGCCCTATCCCATCTGGACAAGAGGAATACCTATGTAAGAATGCTGTTTATTGATTATAGCTCAGCCTTCAACACCATAGTACCCTCCAAGCTCATCATTAAGGTCGGAGCCCTGGGTCTGAACCCCGCACGGTGCAACTGGGTCCTGGACTTCCTGATGGGCCGCTCCCAGGTAGTGAAGGTAGGAAACAACACCTCTGCCGGGCATTGGGATGACAACCCAACTCGGGATGAGGAGGGCTTTTAGCGGGTGGAATAGTGGTGACCAATTGGAGGTTTACATAGTAGCAATGCAAATATCATGGTACAGCTATATAGACAGTCAATCATCATGTTACTGTTTAATGGTACATTTACAAACATATCTTTTGATAAATAGAACTGAAACGTGTGTCTCATTATGGTAAGTGGTGAAATAAGTATAGCCAGTTATAATTGTAATGGCTTAGCAGAAAATAAGAAAAGACTATCAGTATTTACCCGGCTAAAAGAGTAGGAATATAATATCTATTGTTTACAGGAAACTCATTCAACAATTTTAGATGACGTTTTGTGGGAAAAGGACTGGGTGGGCGAAATATATTTCTCCCGTAGGCAAAGAAATTCAAAAGGGGTGGTGATATTAATTAACAGTAATTTTGATCCAAATGTGCAAATTGTCCAAACAGATCATCAAGGTAGATGGATTATTTTAAATATGTTATTGGGCAATAAACAGACATGGCTTATTAACCTATATGGTCCAAATAATGATGATCCAAGCTTCTTTGAAAATATATATAAGAATTCTACAAGCAACACTACACTCTTATTATTTGGTGGGGATTTTAATACGGTTTTAAATACCTCTATGGACCGGAAATGAAATCACACTACAAACTATCACCCTCGGGCACTTAAGGAAATCATGAATGTCATGGATATATTGGAATTAGTGGATATATGGAGGCTTAAATACCCTGACCTAGTGAGATATACGTGGCGGAGGCTTAAACAAGCTAGTCGTCTTGATTACTTTCTTATGTTGGTCTTGTAACAAAATGTTGTGTGCTAATATTGCGTTGATGCATCCTTGACTATAGGGTACTAGCTACTACTAAGGTTACACAACATTTCCCGCATATGACAAAATCCCACGTTTTTGTTTCTGTTTCGCACACACCCATGGGCTTTTATGGGAAAAAAATATGGTTGAGGTCCTTACAACATGTACGTTTATTATACGTCGCACACAAGTGATGTAGGCTATTATCGTCATCATTATTATCATCACTTCCAGGTGGCACACAGCTAATGTGGTTGACTTCAACTGTATAGTGTACTTTAACAATGGGTTCGATCCCCCCTCGCATCAGTATCTTTTGTTGAGGAAAAAACTATTCACTGCCGGTCCTTGATGCTCGATTCAAAAGGCATGTGACGAAGTAAAGTATTCTAAAAGTGTGGTAAGCCCAGTTGTGGAAAAAATAACCTAATTGTCATACTTGAGTAAAAGTAAAGATACCTTAATAAGTCAAAGTCGCCCAGTAAAATACTACTTGAGTAAAAGTCTGAAAGTATTTGGTTTAAAAAATACTTAAGTACATTAAGGATCTCACCTCATTTATTCACACTGTTTGTTTTGTTTATTCCATGTGTAACTCTGTGTTGTTGTACATGTATGTGTCGAATTGCTATGCTTTATCTTTCCTGGTTGCAGTTGCAAATGAGAACTTGTTCTCAACTAGCCTACCTGGTTAAATAAATAAAAATATATATTTTAAAGTATTGAAGTAAATGTAATTGCTAAAATACACTAAAGAATCAAAAGTAAAAGTATAAATAATTTCAAATACCTTAAACTAAGCAGACCAGATGGCACGTTTTTTTATTTTTTATTATTATTTATGGATAGCCAGGGGAACACTCCAACACTCAGACATTATTTACAAGCGAAGCATTTGTGTTTAGTGAGTCCGCAAGATCAGAGGTAGTAGGGATGACCAGGGATGTTCTCTTGATAAGTGCATGAATTGGCCAACTTTCCTGTCCTGCTAAGCATCCAAAAGGTAACAAGTACTTTTGGGTGTCGTGGAAAATGTATGAAGTAAAACGTTCATTATTTTCTTTGTGAAGTAAAAGTTGTCAAATAAATAGAGTAAAGTTCAGTATAGATACCCCCAAAAACGAATTTACTAGTACTTTAAAGTATTTTTACTTAAGTACTTAACACCATTGGTTAAGCCTACATGTAAGTGTAGTCTATATAAGAATATAGCCTACACGAATGTCTCCTCGCCAGGAAAGGGTGTAAATGAATCACTCTGTGGGTAGGCTCCCCCAGGCTTTCACCTCACCGGCCTGAAAGCCGAGGCTACATATGGAATATGACCACGGTGGTTAATGGGGTTCATCATGAATTGAGGTGTACCATACAAAGTCCCATATGCATTAGTAGGTTATAACATAAGCATGACACTATCTGATATGAATGAATGTAGGTTACAGCTGCAGTACGTTGATTGGAGTTCCTATAGTAATCAGAGTGTTAGATGACTTTGTCAAATAGAAGTAATTCCTCATCTGCTACTTCTACAGCCAAGTCTCTTCCTCCATTAAGACTGTCGTTTCAAGTCTTCTGGACTCACGCTAAAACTTCTTAAGAAGAAAACTGCAATACTGCCATCTGTAGGATGATAAACAGAGCGCAACCTATAATCACTGTACACTTTGTAATTCTCATTCTCATCCTGAATCAAATAACTCAGCAGATGATTATAAAAATCCATATAAAATGTTGTAGGTGTACACGTACATGTAATATAGCCTATGCAATATGATTATTAGGCAATAGCAGTGTGTTTGTATACAAAGGGCTGTGAAGTATTTGTAGTTAATCACATCAGTAATGTTAGTTCATATCAGAGCCCTAGCTCTGCCCACCCGGGAAGTGGAGCAGAGCACGCTGGGTGATCTCCAGCTCAGAGAAGATGATCAGCTCAGAGTAGTCAAGTGAGAGAAAGTTCCACCCATCCTTGTGTTTTCACCAGTTAGCTTTCGTTGTGTTAGCCAAGGCCAGTGTGGGTCCTTGTTGATATAACACACACACACACACTTTGGTTGAAGCAAGTTGCCGGACCACTAAGTGCCTTTGCCCATCCATACTACATACGCTGTGCGGTGCTGATCCGTGCCTGTGTATATTCAGCGTTATTAAACCACCTCAACTGGAATCCTACCTGTCTGTCATCTGTGCCCTTACCAGCACAATGGAGCGAACACATGAAGTAAAACCTAAAGAATATACAGTCCACCAAGTCCTCACTTTCAGCCTTGCACCACAAACTGTAAGAGGTAGCTCTTGATTTAATTAATTCTTAATTTCCAAGCTGTTGGCTGTAGGCTACGTCCCTTTTCATCACACTGACACAGTACTTGTGAGATTCGAACCCTTGCCACAATCTGTGACAATTACATGGACTAGGCACTTTAGAGAGCAATTTGAACAGTCAGTCAAATACACGTGAAAGTTGCCTGGATGATCAGAATGTGCTGTTGGACTCAGGTATGTTCAGGAGGCTTCCATGAACAAGTGTTGGAACGCGCCCAACTATGTCAACGATTTAAATTTGCTGATGCAGAACTTGTTCCAGGATATAATCACTGACACCTGTTGAGGTTAGCATAGGGCTAACATTTGCCATTTTAATCTGATGGGACCAGCTTCAATTTAGCGTTCTGTCACGTGCAAGTAAATTAACGATTTGAATTGGCTGATACACATTTTGAGCCGGAGAAACGGTTTCAATTTAAATGGTTGCTTATGTCCGCAAGTATGGCCCCCCAGTACTCACAGAATGTCTTCAAAACAATACAACAGTACCTCCAGTCTGGTGTCAATCACTATCAACAGATATGAGAATAATCCAGAACATTCAGCATCAAGTCTAGTGACCATCAACTGCACCTCAAGTGTCACAAATAGAGTAATTATGTGTATTACAGAAACTCCAAATATGCTAAACATTGTGTTGATCACTTAGCTAAATATGAACATTGGTCATCTTAAATGTCCCCATTACAGTAAAGATAAAAAGGAAAGACTGGCAGCAAATGGTGATATGCATTTAGTAGTTGTAAAAATATCCACCAAAGTGAATACAGAGGATTTACACGCTTGTTAGTTATAGCTTCCCAGGCTAGATTGAGCCAGAGAAGTTTGGATGGGTTATGTAACAGCAGCACAGGCGAAGCATGCGCTTACGCTTCAATTTGCAATTATAGACCACAGCTTTTATAGAGCACATGTTTTCTACAACACTGGTTTTTACAAAGCACTGGTTTTATTTGTTGGCTGGGTTGATGATCTTGCCCATGAAGAGAATACTCTTGGTCTCCTGGTCCATCACAATGACCATGAACGGACGGTTGAACTTCAACACAGGGGTGCTTCGGAAGGAGAGGGGCATGATGACCACACCTGTAGCAGCTGCTGCAGTCGCTCCAGCCTCATCCACATCCAAGGAGGCCTGGTGCGCCACCTGAAAGCAACCACACAATGCAGTCTGATGTACAGTAGATAGGCCTAGTTCACATGGTTCACATACAATATGTTCTAGGGCAGTGATTCTCTTGGGACCCACAGAGAGCTTTCAGAGGCTCCCTGAAAAAGCGAATGAATTGAAAATTAATGGCAATATTGAGGCCAAAATGTATCATATTTCATGGAAGAATTGATTGACAGGCGTTAAAACATTGAGAGTGAAAATGTTCCATACCTCTGAAACAGCCACCTTCAGATCCTCTGATATTCCACTGAAGTCAGCTCCATTACTGAATATGTCCGGCATTCCCATTCCACTCAGGACGTCCTTGAGGGAGTATGTTGTGGTGACAGACATCTTGGGAACATGCACCTGGTATTCCCTAAAGACAAAATTGGACAGGAACAAGATTTTACTTGCAATGCTTGTGATATGTGGTTGTTTCACCCACCCAGCGTTCATTAGTTCTATGAGAGTGATGCGTCCTGATTGAGACAGGTCATACCTGGCCTTCATCCACCTGTGCCACTTGGTGATGTGGTTCTGACCTATGGCCTCCTCCAGACTGGCGAGTCCCTTCTCTGGTAGCGCCAGCATCATTGACACTGACTCGTTGTAGTGGAGCTGCAGGATACTGGTGGAGATCTCCTGGTCGTAGTAGACGGAGAACCTCTTCTTCACGCTCATCATCTGGACCGGAACAGTGGTGTTGTCATCCACATGAAATGTGTCCTCCTTTGTGTCTTTAGAGTCAAATGGAATCTCCCATTTTCCTTGAGAATGAGAAAATCGTCAAATATTATGATGATGATTAAAGGTTACCAGACTAAAAGCGGTAAATCTGAGGCAAAAAAAATCTAATCTGAGGGAGACCTGGCAAGATTCAACAGGAAATACAGCCAAAAAGTACAGTGGCATCATTAATACCGACACCCAGAGACAAAAATACATATTGGCAGAGTTAGAAGGAATGATATATGTCCACAAGGCCTGCATCAATCAAATACGTGAACTCCATTACATTTTTTGCTTATTGTTTTTTTTTTTATCTTATAGTTTGCAAAATCCTCTTACCTTTGAAGTATATGTAGCTGAGGAGATACATGACAGTGGTTGGGTCCAGATCTTTGACTAACTTGTCTATCTTGCCCCGAGTCTTTTCCCCCACGTATTTATTGATCGTGTCGATGGCCTCGGCCGTGTTGGTGAAGTCGACAGTGAAACCCTCGGAGAGGTAGAAGCGCTTCATGTCCTTGAGGAACTCAGGGTGTGGTTTGAAGGTGTTGTGCAGGAAAAGTGCACTTCCTATGGACAGGTCCACTCCGTTCTTCTGGTTGAGCTGTGTGAGTATGGTCTGGAAGGCCTGGTCCACCTGTTCTTGTGTCAGTAGGCTGCTGTTGAAGCCCAGACCAGTGAAGAGCTGCTGGTGGGTCTGACCCCTGGCCCCCACGGAAAGAGCAGCCAGGGCCAGGGACACACTCAGTGGGGAGAAGAACACATTTTTGCCCTGGTTGTCAGGCTGAACCACCAGCTGCTTGTACAGGCTGAAGGCAAACCCCCCGTTACCTTGTATCACTGGTTTGGTGCCATTGTCACCGGGCTCGGGTGACAATGATGGGTGATGATGCCCGTGGTTGTGGTCTCGCCTGTGCCCGTGGTCGTGATCGTGGTTGTTATCGCGCCCGTGATCATGATCCTGGTCAAGCCCCTGGTGGTGGTCACCTCCGTGACCTTTGACCTCTCCTGGGCAGAGCACTGCCATGACGATCCACAAACACAAGACTGTCCTCATCTTGGTAACTATCACAAAGTTCAAAAACATAGCATTACTCAATCAATTTTGTTTAGATTACACAATAGTCACCACATTTAAAGGTAGATTCAGCAATATGACAGAGGCACTAAAAAAAGTGTAAGAAAGGTGTAATAACCAGTGGGTGGTAAATGACTGTTTAGAAATACATGATAGTTCAATTACCAGATAAAAATTATACTTCCAAACAGATCACATAAAAATATTTCTTGAAGCATAAGCTTCACAGACACCACACATTATTAACAGTCACACTATTACATCACTCTGTACCCATGAGGTGGACAAGTAAACATGGCAGGGTCTAGAACATTCCAGTGGAGACAAAGTCTTCATTGAATCAAAGAACACTGTATATCTCAAACCTGCCATTGAACTAAACTGTGTTTTTATCTTCCCATATCAGTAATCAAATTCTGTTATGTTTTTATTCTGAGGTCTCCAGCACTGGTCCGACAGAGACTAGCTTTTCAAAGTCTTATCATTTCATGTTTCCTGAAAAATATTTGTCTTGTTTTTATTCATTTTGGAAATCAGACATTTTTACTCCTAGTCAAGGTAAATAATACCTTTAGTTTATCAATTAGTGGGCCTCACACCAGACAAATCCAGTGAACCATGTTTGGAGATAACCATTACATTGCTATAGAGCCAGTGACCAGTAAAAGTCTTGCAGTGTAGAGATAGATAGCAGGACAGTACTCACCCCTATAGACAGCAGCTATGGGCTCTTTGTACAAAAATCTGTCTATATACTGAGGATCGGGTGGTGTCCTTCATTTGGGATTGTCAGTGGTTGAACTTTGACATGTTTGTTTGGTACTGTCATGCCCCCATATTTGAACAGTGTAATGATTGCCTGCATAGAAGGAGTGCTGACCACAACATTGTTAATTTAGAATTGTCACAGGACACAAAAACTTGAAAAACATTTATATTGTAAACTACAGATATTGGACATCATCAATGATTAGTTGGATGATAACACATTATTCCGAGATGGCATAGCAGTTCAGACGTCTTTTGTCCTCGTCTTGTCGTGTTCTGTGTATATTTATATATATTTATATATATATATATATATACAACAATTTACAACTTTTTTCACATACATTTTATTTTTCATCAAATCAGCTTCAAAACACTCTCAAAACACTCTCCTGCAACCCGCCTCACCAATTTATATTTATAAATAAGCATTATTTACCTCAAATCTGCAATCCTCCAAGAAGCTAGCCAGAAACTCCAAGAAGCTAGCCAGAAGCTAATCAGAAGCTAGTTAGCTTCTTTACTGGCAAATCGTTAGTAATTCAGCTAACCACGGTTTGTGGTCATCAGCTATCCTTTAGCTCAAATCTATCGCCAGTTTTGTACGGCGCAGCGCGGCTCGGAACGGAAAATACCGGACCAATTTTTCTCTCCACGTCCCTGGATTTCAACTGCTCTCTGGACATTCATACCCAGATCTCACAGCAAGCTAGCTGCTATCCGTGTGACTATCTGCTTTCGTCGATTCCGGAGCAAACATCAATTACTCCGGAGCTAGCCAGCTCCGTCAATCACTCCTGAGCTCCGTCAATCACTCCTGGGCTGCAGTCACCTATCCGGACCCGTTTTACTTCCTACGCGGAGCCCCACCGGGCCTTCACAACTGGACTGCCGACGTTATCTACCCGAAGGAGATCCGGCTGGCTCCTCCGTCGCGACGTTACCTGAACGCCCATCTGCGGCCTGCTAACCGTTAGCTGTCTTACCGGCGGCTCTCAGAATAGACAGAACGAAATTTATTTAAATTTAAATTTCTCAGAGGTTTATTTATTTTTATTATTATTATGTTTCTTCTTGGGCCTCTATAACTATATCTATTGTTTTTATTTTTATAATTTTTTTGTGTGATTTGGATTAATCCCCTCTACCACACGGAACCCCACTAATCTACTGACGGAAAGCAAGAGCTGGCTAACAACAGACCTCCATCCTATGCTAGCTTGCTACCGATGGCCTGGCTAGCTGTCTAAATCGCCGTGACCCCCAACCAACCTCTCCACTCACTGGATCCTTTTGATCACTCGACTAAGGATGCCTCTCCTTAATGTCAATATGTCTTGTCCATTGCTGTTCTGGTTAGTGTTTATTGGCTTATTTCACTGTAGAGCCTCTAGTCCTGCTCACTATACCGTATCCAACTTATTAGTTCCACCACCCACACATGCAATGACATCTCCTGGTTTCAATGATGTTTCTAGAGACAATATCACTCTTCATCACTCAATACCTAGGTTTACCTCCACTGTATTCACATCCTACCATACCTTTGTCTGTACATTATACCTTGATGCTATTTTATCGCCCCCAGAAACCTCCATTTACTCTCTGTTCTAGACGACCAATTCTTATTGCTTTTAGCCGCACCCTTATTCTTCTCCTCCTATGTTCCTCTGGCGATGTTGAGGTGAATCCAGGCCCTGCAGTGCCTAGCTCCACTCCTATTCCCCAGGCGCTCTCTTTTGATGACTTCTGTAACCGTAATAGCCTTGGTTTCATGCATGTTAACATTAGAAGCCTCCTCCCTAAGTTTGTTCTATTCACTGCTTTAGCACACTCTGCCAACCCGGATGCTGTGTCTGAATCCTGGCTTAGGAAGACCAGCAAAAATTCAGGAATTTTCATTCCAAACTACAACATTTTCAGACAAGATAGAACTGCCAAAGGGGGCGGTGTTGCAATCTACTGCAAAGATAGCCTGCAGAGTTCTGTCCTACTATCCAGGTCTGTACCCAAACAATTTGAACTTCTACTTTTAAAAATCCACCTCTCTAAAAACAAGTCTCTCACCGTTGCCGCCTACTATAGACCACCCTCCGCCCCCAGCTGTGCTCTGGACACCATATGTGAACTGATTGCCCCCCATCTATCTTCAGAGCTCGTGCTGCGAGGCGACCTAAACTGGAACATGCTTAACACCCCAGCCATCCTACAATCTAAACTTGATGCCCTCAATCTCACACAAATTATCAATGAACCTACCAGGTACCCCCCCCCCAAAGCCTTAAACACGGGCACCCTCATAGATATCATCCTAACCAACTTCCCCTCTAAATACACCTCTGCTGTCTTCAACCAAGATCTCAGCGATCACTGCCTCATTGCCTGCATCCGTAATGGGTCAGCGGTCAAACGACCTCCACTCATCACTGTAAAACGCTCCCTGAAACACTTCAGCGAGCAGGCCTTTCTAATCAACCTGGCCGGGGTATCCTGGAAGGATATTGATCTCATCCTGTCAGTAGAGGATGCCTGGATATTTTTTTTAAATGCCTTCCTAACCATCTTAAATAAACATGCCCCATTAAAGAAATTTAGAACCAGGAACAGATATAGCCCTTGGTTCTCTCCAGACCTGACTGCCCTTAACCAACACAAAAACATCCTATGGCGTTCTGCATTAGCATCGAACAGCCCCCGTGATATGCAGCTGTTCAGGAAAGCTAGAAACCGTTATACACAGGCAGTAAGAAAAGCCAAGGCTAGCTTTTTCAAGCAGAAATTTGCTTCCTGCAACACTAACTCAAAAAAGTTCTGGGACACTGTAAAGTCCATGGAGAATAAGAACACCTCCTCCCAGCTGCCCACTACACTGAAGATAGGAAACACTGTCACCACTGATAAATCCACCATAATTGATAATTTCAATAAGCATTTTTCTACGGCTGGCAATGCTTTCCACCTGGCTACTCCTACCCCGGTCAACAGCACTGCAACCCCAACAGCAACTCGCCCAAGCCTTCCCCATTTCTCCTTCTCCCAAATCCATTCAGCTGATGTTCTGAAAGAGCTGAAAAATCTGGACCCCTACAAATCAGCCGGGCTAGACAATCTGGACCCTTTCTTTCTAAAATGATCTGACGAAATTGTTGCCACCCCTATTACTAGCCTGTTCAACCTCTCTTTCGTGTCGTCTGAGATTCCCAAAGATTGGAAAGCAGCTGCGGTCATCCCCCTCTTCAAAGGGGGGGGACACTCTTGACCCAAACTGCTACAGACCTATATCTATCCTACCATGCCTTTCTAAGGTCTTCGAAAGCCAAGTCAACAAACAGATTACCGACCATTTTGAATCTCACCATACCTTCTCTGCTATGCAATCTGGTTTCAGAGCTGGTCATGGGTGCACCTCAGCCACGCTCAAGGTCCTAAACGATATCTTAACCGCCATCGATAATAAACATTACTGTGCAGCCGTATTCATTGATCTGGCCAAGGCTTTCGACTCTGTCAATCACAACATCCTCATCGGCAGACTCGACAGCCTTGGTTTCTCAAATGATTGCCTCGCCTGGTTCACCAACTACTTCTCTGATAGACTTCAGTGTGTCAAATCGGAGGGTCTGCTGTCCGGACCTCTGGCAGTCTCTATGGGGGTGCCACAGGGTTCAATTCTTGGACCGACTCTCTTCTCTGTATACATCAATGAGGTCGCTCTTGCTGCTGGTGAGTCTCTGATCCACCTCTACGCAGACGACACCATTCTGTATACTTCCGGCCCTTCTTTGGACACTGTGTTAACAACCCTCCAGGCAAGCTTCAATGCCATACAACTCTCCTTCCGTGGCCTCCAATTGCTCTTAAATACAAGTAAAACTAAATGCATGCTCTTCAACCGATCGCTACCTGCACCTACCCGCCTGTCCAACATCACTACTCTGGACGGCTCTGACTTAGAATACGTGGACAACTACAAATACTTAGGTGTCTGGTTAGACTGTAAACTCTCCTTCCAGACCCATATCAAACATCTCCAATCCAAAGTTAAATCGAGAATTGGCTTCCTATTTCGCAACAAAGCAGCCTTCACTCATGCTGCCAAACATACCCTTGTAAAACTGACCATCCTACCAATCCTCGACTTTGGCGATGTCATTTACAAAATAGCCTCCAATACCCTACTCAACAAATTGGATGCAGTCTATCACAGTGCAATCCGTTTTGTCACCAAAGCCCCATATACTACCCACCATTGCGACCTGTACGCTCTCGTTGGCTGGCCCTCGCTTCATACTCGTCGCCTGGCCCTCGCTTCATACTCGTCGCCAAACCCACTGGCTCCATGTCATCTACAAGACCCTGCTAGGTAAAGTCCCCCCTTATCTCAGCTCGCTGGTCACCATAGCATCTCCCACCTGTAGCACACGCTCCAGCAGGTATATCTCTCTAGTCACCCCCAAAACCAATTCTTTCTTTGGCCGCCTCTCCTTCCAGTTCTCTGCTGCCAATGACTCGAACGAACTACAAAAATCTCTGAAACTGGAAACACTTATCTCCCTCTCTAGCTTTAAGCACCAAATGTCAGAGCATCTTACAGATTACTGCACCTGTACATAGCCCACCTATGATTTAGTCCAAACAACTACCTCTTTCCCAACAGTATTTAATTAATTAATTTATTTTGCTCCTTTGCACCCCATTATTTTTATTTCTACTTTGCACATTCTTCCATTGCAAAACTACCATTCCAGTGTTTTACTTGCTATATTGTATTTACTTTGCCACCATAGCCTTTTTTGCCTTTACCTCCCTTCTCACCTCATTTGCTCACATTGTATATAGACTTGTTTATACTGTATTATTGACTGTATGTTTGTTTTACTCCATGTGTAACTCTGTGTCGTTGTAGCTGTCAAACTGCTTTGCTTTATCTTGGCCAGGTCACAATTGTAAATGAGAACTTGTTCTCAACTTGCCTACCTGGTTAAATAAAGGTGAAATAAATAAAAACACAGAAAATGATAGCTATTGTGCAATATCGCTCTGTTGTAGGCTCTATGTTGTTCTGTTACATTTAGTTATTTTATAGGACTGTGAAATTCATGTATGTTGTGGATTTTCTGTTATGCATGGTAATATAACGTATATGTACCACCTTTCAAAAGTTTGGGGGTCACTTAGAAATGTCCTTGTTTTTGAAAGAAAAGCTACATTTGTGACCATTAAAATAACATCAAATTGATCAGAAATACAGTGTAGACATTGTTAATGTTGTAAATGACTATTGTAGCTGGAAACGGCTGATTTTTAATGGAATATCTACATTAGGTGTACAGAGGCCCATTAACAGCAACCTTCACTCCTGTGTTCCAATGGCACGTTGTGTTAGCTAATCCAAGTTTATAATTTTAAAAGGCTAATTGACCATTAGAAACCCCTTTTGAATTATGTTAAAACAGCTGAAAACTGTTGTCCTGATTAAAGAAGCAATAAAACAGGCCTTCTTTAGACTAGTTGAGTATCTGGAGCATCAGCATTTGTGGGTTCGATTACAGGCTCAACATGGCCAGAAACAAAGTCCTTTCTTCTGAAACTCGTCAGTCTATTCTTGTTCTGAGAAATGAAGGCTATTCCATGCGGGAAATTGCCAAGAAACTGAAGATCTCATACAACGCTGTGTACTACTCCCTTCACAGCACAGTGCAAACTGGCTCTAACCAGAATAGAAAGAGGATTGGTGCACAACTGAGCAAGAGGACAAGCACATTAGAGTGTCTAGTCTGAGAAACAGACACCTCACAAGTCCTCAACTGGCAGCTTCACTAAATAGTACCCGCAAGACACCACTCTCAATGTCAACAATGAAGAGACGACTCCGGGATGCTGGCCTTCTAGGCAAAGATGCAAAGAAAGAGCCGTATCTCAGACTGGCCAATAAAAAGAAAAGCTTAAGATGGGCAAAAGAACACAGACACTGGAAACCTGAAACTCAGTCTGTTATTGTTCGGAGAAATGAAGGCTATTTCATGCGAGATACTGCCAAGAAACTGAAAATCTGTATAACACTGTGTACTACACCTTTCACAGAACAGAGCAAACTGGCGCTAACCAGCCATTGAAACAAAGGAGAGATGGTTGCTGATAATGGGCCTCTGTTCGCCTATGTAGATATTCCAATAAAAAAAATCTGCCGTTTCCAGCTACAATAGTCATTTACAATATTAACAATGTCATGGACATTTCTAAGTGACCCCAAACTTTTGAACGGTCGTGTATATACACAGTACCTGTCAAAAGTTTGGACGCACCTACTCATTCCATGGTTTTCATTATTTTGACTATTTTCTACATTGTAGAATAATAGTGAAGACATCAAAACTATGATATAACACATAGAATAATGTAGTAACCAAAAAAGTGTTAAACAAATCAAAATATAGTTTATACTTTAGATTCTTCAAAGTAGCCACCCTTTGGCTTAATGACTGTATATAAAGTTGAAGTCAGAAGTTTACATTCACTTAGGTTGGATTCATTAAATCTCGTTTTTCAACCACTCAACAAATTTCTTGTTAACAAACTATAGTTTTGGCAAGTCGTTTAAGACATCTACTTTGTGCATGACAAAAGTCGTTTTTCCAACAATTGTTTACAGACAGATTATTTCACTTATAATTCACTGTATCACAATTCCAGTGGGTCAGAAGTTTACATACATACATAAGTTGACTGTGCCTTCAAACAGCTCGGACAATTCCAGAAAAACAAACAATAGTACGCAAGTATAAACACCATGGCACCACGCAGCCAATCATACTGCTCAGGAAGGAGAGGCGTTCTGTCTCCTAGAGATGAATGTACTTTGGTGCGAAAAGTGCAAATCAATCCCAGAACAACAGCAAAGGACCTTGTGAAGATGCTGGAGGAAACGGGTATAAAAGTATCTATATCCACAGTAAAACAAGTTCTATATCGACATAACCTGAAAGGCAGCTCAGCAAGGAAGAAGCCACTGCTCCAAAATCGCCATAAGAAAGCCAGACTACAGTTTGCAACTGCACAAGGGGACAAAGATCGTACTTTTTGGAGAAATGTCCTCTGGTCTGATGAAACAAAAATAGAACTGTTTGGCCATAATGACCATCATTATGTTTGGAAGAAAAAGGGAGAGGCTTGCAAGCCAAAGAACACCATCCCAACCGTGAAGCACGGGGGTAGCAGCATCATGTTGTGGGGGTGCTTTGCTGCAGGAGGAAGGTGCACTTCACAAAATAGATGGCATCATGAGGCAGGAAAAGTATGTGGATATATTGAAGCAACAACTCAAGACATCAGTCAGGAAGTTAAAGCTTGGTCGCAAATGGGTCTTCCAAATTGACAATGACCCCAAGCATACTTCCAAACAAAGTCAAAGTTTTGGAGTGGCCATCACAAAGCCCTGACCTCAATCCTATAGAAAATTTGAGGGTATAACTGAAAAAGGTGTGCGTGTAAGGAGGCCTACAAACCTGACTCAGTTACACCTGCTCTGTCAGGAGGAATGGGCCAAAATTCACCACACTTATTTGGGGAAACTTGTGGAAGGCTACCCGAAGCGTTTGACCCAAGTTAAACAATTTAAAGGCAATGCTACCAAATACTAATTGAGTGTATGTAAACTTCTGACCCACTAGGAATGTGATGAAAGAAAGAAAAGCTGAAATAAATCATTCTCTCCTATTATTCTGACATTTCACATTCTTAAAACAAAGTGGTGATCCTAACTGACCTAAGACAGGGAATTTTTTACTAGGATTAAATGTCAGGAATTGTGAAAAACTGAATTTAAATGTATTTGGCTTAGGTGTATGTAAACTTCCGACTTCAACTGTATGTATGGTGGTCCTCTGTGGCTCAATTGGTAGAGCATGGCGCTTGCAACGCCAGGATAATGGGTTTGATTCCTGGGACCACCCATACAAAAAACATCTATGCATGACTAAGTTGCTTGGGTTAAAGCATTTGTGAAATGGCATATTATTTATACCCATGTCTGGTACATTATACTGTTTAACAATGCAATAGTGAGCTACTATTTCATTGGCATACTAAGAGCCAAACCACACTTCAGCAACCTTTTAATCAATTAATTTCTTGCCATGGCACTACTCAGGAACTCAGGAATTTCATAATGCCCATAATATGTTTGTAACACTGCAGTATAACAGAGAAATATACAGTATATATATATATATATATATCAGTGGCAGGACAAAATCATGTTTTACCTTGTCAGCTCGGGAATTCGATCTTGAAACCTCTCGGTTACTAGTCCAACGCTCTAACCACTAGGCTACCTGCCGCCCATATTAACTTTAGTCAAGAGTCTGCACTGCTTATAGACTTTGCACTCCTTAACTGTGTACATAACCATTATAGATTGAACAAAACAAATGTACTGTAGATTGCAAAAATACTTTCTTAGTTAAAAAACTATGTAAACAAGATTTACCTCACTGGAGTAAAAGTAACATGGATTTAACATGAAAGTTTGTTCTACACTGTGTGTGTGTGTGTGTGTGTGTGTGTGTGTGTGTGTGTGTGTGTGTGTGTGTGTGTGTGTGTGTGTGTGTGTGTGTGTGTGTGTGTGTGTGTGTGTCCTGTCTTTTCCTGTCCCTGTCCTGTNCTCCTGTGGCTGTAAACATTAGTCTAAGTTTCAACACATCTGTTTCTGAACACATTGTCTCTTTTACTCTTCCAGATTCCAGCAACCGTTTGAGAAATCAAACTGCTTAGTCTTTCCCTGGGAAAACAAGACAACATAATAAAGTAAGATTTTGGAACATTAAAATATTGAGTGCCCTTTCGTTCAGTTCCCATTGGCCCAATCATTCTGGTGTCTAATCACAAATCACTCTAAAAAAAAAAAACAGTTTAATTTTGAGTAGGTAAGTAACATTTTTTGTAGGAGCAAACATACCCATGAGACTCTGTATTTCCATGGTTACATCCCCATACACATAATCCAGCAAGTCCTCCTTTGACTTCAATCCATCCAAAAAGACTGGAAACAAAGCATGAGTGACAAAGAAAAAAACCTTATGGTAGCATCAGAAAGAAGGATCTAAGGCAATAGCATTTTAACAGCAATGGAGTGAGGAGGAACAACGACTATCAGAAACAAACCTGGCAAAGGAAGATCTTTATATCTTCTAAATGAATGAACTCACCAATATCCGATACCATGTCTTCCATCTCTTGCCGGTTTTTCAGGTACCTTGGCCACACATATCCGTCAAAGTACCCTGGCAGGTCAGGGGGTGTATACACCCTCGAGCTGTCAATCACAGGAAAGGTGGGCCAAAGGCTTGTTTCTTTCATCAGCCACAGGTTATACAGTGGCCTATCTGAACATACCATAATTATATCCAAGCATTGCAATTATATCGGAGTTAAAAATATATATATTAGCCCCACCCTCTCCTCTCTTTGCAGACGTCATAAGGAATTTCAAGGAAGTATCTCTTGTCCATTAATTCGTTCAAGGGCCTGCCAATCAAAACATGAAACAAAAAGCCAGACAAATAATTATTCTCATCATGCAGACAAAGGGCATACCGAGAGAGGGAGAAGGAGGCGACGCATAGGAGGAAAGATCCATTTTCTCTTAGTTACCCGTAGTTGAAGATCAAGAAGCCCTCGATGATGAGCACAAACACTTCCTCTCCTACAGAGCATTGTGTTCTCAGACTTTGAGATGCTAGGAATGAACCGGGGTCCTTCCGCCATGATTCAATCTTGCTCATCATTCTGTCCATGTGGAGCGCATCAAGCACTACAAATGTATCAGACAGTCAAGTTAAAAAGTGTTGAGTTCCAAATGAACACTAAGTTTCACTGACTCATGACATATTTGTAAATGTAAACTTTGGTAATAGGTCACATTATTGTTTACATTTACAAATAAGTAGTAACTCGATAAACTTACACTCAATGAGGTTAAACTTTTTTGATATTCTGAAATGTATCTTCTTGCTGATAAAATAGAAAGAAACTCTTCCCCTACCATCATACTGCTTGAACCCATTGCTGTCCACAGCTATCACAGAGTCATCCTAAAGGGAGAGAGAGAAAGACATGACCACTGACACTGAGCCTCTTCTTCCCTATCCTCCTTAAAAACTGACAGTCAAGAGAAGACCATGAAGAAGTGGAATTGAGGAGACATGGGGGAGAGGACCGTGAAGAAGTGGAATTGAGGAGACATGGGGGAGAGGACCGTGAAGAAGTGGAATTGAGGAGACATGAGGGAGAGGACCGTGAAGAAGTTGAATTGAGGAGACATGAGGGAGAGGACCGTGAAGAAGTGGAATTGAGGAGACATGGGGGAGAGGACCGTGAAGAAGTGGAATTGATGAGTCATGGGGGAGAGGACCGTGAAGAAGTGGAATTGAGGAGACATGAGGGAGAGGACCGTGAAGAAGTTGTATTGAGGAGACATGAGGGAGAGGACCATGAAGAAGTGGAATTGAGGAGACATGAGGGAGAGGACCATGAAGAAGTGGAATTGAGGAGACATGAGGGAGAGGACCAGGAAGAAGTTGAATTGAGGAGACATGAGGGAGAGGACCATGAAGAAGTGGAATTGAGGAGACATGAGGGAGAGGACTCAGAGGACCGTGAAGAAGTGGAATTGAAGAGACATGAGGGAGAGGAAGAGGACCTTGAATAAGTGGAATTGAGGAGACATGAGAGAGAGGACCATGAAGAAGTTGAATTGAGAAGACAGGAGGAGGAGGAAGAGGACCTTCAAGAAGTTGAATTGAGGAGACAGGAGGGAGAGGACCATGAAAAAGTTGAATTGAGGAGACAGGAGGAGGAGGGAGAGGACCTTGAAGAAAGCATCCTGTGCTATGATGCAGCTGTTGGGGATCCGCAGGTGCAGACTACTGGACATGGTCGACTTCCCCCCATTGGTCATCCTGGAGACATGACAAGGTAAGATTCACAAATGACTGGAATCTTAAAATCAGGTGAAGATTTGAGATTCCAGCCTGACATACCAAGCGCAGGTTTCTCAGACACAGATTAAGCCATTGGCATTCATTTGGATGTGTATACTAGGACTGGGTTTAATCTGTGTCAGACATACTCCAATTACTTTGAGTGGAGTGATGAGGTGTCGCGCCACAGGACAACCCTTTGGTGTGCAATGTGCATTGCTGAAATGTCCACCTGATTTGGCCATCGTTACGCTAATAGTGTTTCCTTGGAACAGATCAATGCATATAAGCCAGGGTAATTGTTTAGTTCAATTGTTGTCGAAAGGCTATCTTCTGTACATTTGTAGCATTGCCTTCAATGACTGATTCTCTATCTATGGGTGTTGCCATATGGCCAAATCAAAAGTGAAAAAAGTATTTATTCTAAAAAAACTATTGCAATAAACTGTCTAAACAATTCTAAATGTAATGTGGTAACCTTTGATAATTTGAAAAAATTCAATTTAATGAACCATTCATTTCATGCAGGGGGGGGCCTTGAATTTGTCCTCAGGTGTGTGACATCACAATTAATGCTAATATAAAAGGTTTAATGATTCTCAAATAGACAAAAATATTTTACTCATTACCAGTTACTTCTAATCATATTCTGGATTTTTAATTTTAAAAAACAACTTCTTTGTAGAATGAGGATAAACAAATTGTCTCCCCCATTACATTTTGAGTAAGGTTCACAGTAATTTGACAAAAACCTAGATAATTAGTTCACTTGTGTATTATGATAATGTTACCTGCCTCATGCTTTATAATTATTTTTACATTATGTTGAAGAGAACACCTTTTTTCCCCCTTTTATTTATTGGTCTCACCCCATAGGACATGATGTCACACCGATGGACAATATACAACAGGCAGTCAAAGGTGATGGTTTAAACATAATTAATAACACTTTCAGAAGTTTCTGACCACTGTAAAATTCCAACTTCTAAACATCAGTAATGGATCCTCATTAAAAGGTTTTGTACTCATTCCAATTGAAGGGCCTCGAAAGTGTCCTACGTTGTTATTTTTCATCACTACCTCCCCGAGTCGGGAGTGGGTCATTTTCTGTTGCCTTCCTTGGATGTGGTAGCTGTTTCTTAGGCTCCCTCCCTGGAATCGAACCCTGATTCCCCATTACACGTGGTCACCATGGTATGCACAGAAAGTACCATCGAAAGTTGATAGGGCAGACATTCAAATGAGATGTCAGCGCATCACCAGTCGAGGTTATACACTAAAGTCACCAGAAGCGTCTGTGGTGTCCGAGAGAACCCTGCATGGGTTTTGGGTCTGAATAAATGCACGCATCTGTGGTCAACACTTGTTGGCATGTATTAGATCTATAATTGCTGCAGTCATCCAAGTAACGTTGGAGCAATCAAAAGGAACCATAACTAATTTAATGAGCCTTTCACTGTACCGGCCGTATGTATTAAGACCTGCATGGCTTAATCTTTTAGGCAAGACTGGCAGAATCACTCAGGTAGAACCCAACACTGAGGTCTACCTGGCCAAGCAGCGAGGTGCACATCTAGTGATGGAGGAGACCGAAGCGCACCCGTATGAGTGGGAGGCCCCGACCTACCAACAGCCGAAGCCGTGGGAGCCGAGATGCCGCTTAAGAGGTGTTCTGTTGGAGGGTTGTTGGAGTATAACCCACAATGGAGCCAATGACATGCTGGTGGTTAATAGGTTGTGGGAGAATGAAAATTTAAATATTGCACTCAGAACCACATAAAATGATGAAAGTTGCAACAAAAAGGTCTTCCCCCTAAAAAACAACTAAACCCCCCCCTTTTCCAAGCTCCACTTGCAAATCGCCCCTCCACTGCGTCGCTTCCCTTCACTTAGTGATCCATTGTTTCATCGCCCCCAACCAACGCGTTCAAAGGACCATGGCCATTTGAGACTGAAAAGCCCTATACGGATTGATCTTGCAGTGCATGCTTTCAGCAGGATGCACAGCCAACAACTATGGTTTGCATGTTCTGCCGAAGGACCCCATCATGCGGAGATAGGTGGTTGGAGTTCGTTGGTCCCCAGTGGTGGGGAGTATACCGGTAGCTAGACCATAGACTGCTGGTTATGTAGCTGGTTATGTACAGTGCCTTCAGAAAGTATTCACACCCATTGACTATTTCCATATTTGATATGTTACAGCCCGAATTTCTAATTGATTAAATTGAGCTTTGTTGTCACTGGCCAACACACACAATACCCCATAATGTCAAAGTCAAAGAATGTTTTTCGAAAAGTTTACAAAACCTGAAATGTCTTGAGTCAATAAGTGTTCGACCGCTGTTATTGGCAAGCCTAAATAAGTTAGGAGTAAAAATGTGCTTAACAAGTCACATAATAAGTTGCATGGACTCATAGGGTAGCATGGTTTTTGAATGACTACCTCATCTCTGTACCCTACACATACAATTATCTCTAAAGGTACCCCAGTCAAGCAGTGAATTTCAAACAAAGATTACACCACAAATACCTGGGAGGTTTTCCAATACATCACTTTAGCTATAATATATATATATATATATATATATATATACACACAGTTGAAGTTAGAAGTTTACATACACTTAGGTTGGAGTCATTCAAACTTGTTTTTCAACCACTCCACAAACTTATTGTTAAACAAACTGCAGCTTTTGCAAGTTGGTTAGGACATCTACTTTGTGCATGACACAAGTAATTTTTCCAACAATTGTTTACAGACAGATTATTACTGATGGCATCAAATAGATGGCATCATGAAGCAGGAAAATGTTGTGGATATATTGATGCAACATCTCAATACATCAGTCAGAAGTTAAAGCTTGGTCGCAAATGGGTCTTTCAAATGGACAATGACCCCAAGCAAACTTCCAAAGTTGTGGCAAAATGGCTTAAGGACAACAAAGTCAAGGTATTGGAGTGGCCAACACAAAGCCCTGACCTCAAACCTATAAAACATTTATGGGCAGAACTGAAAAAGCATGTGCAAGCATGGAGGCCTTCAAAACCTTTTTTATGGCGGTTTTGGAGCAGTGGCTTCTTCCTTGCTGTGCGGCCGTTCAGATTATGTCGATATAGGACTCGTTTTACTGTGGATATAGATACTTGTGTACCCGTTTCCTCCAGCATCTTCACAAGGTCCTTTGCTGATTTGCACTTTTTGCACCAAAGTACGTTCATCTTTAGGAGACAGAATGCATCTCCTTCTTGAGCGGTATGATGGCTGGGCGGCCCCATGGTGTTTAAACTTGCGTACTATTGTTTGTATTGATGAACGTGGTACCTTCGGGTGTTTGGAAATTGCTCCCAAGGATGAACCAGACTTGAGGAGGTCTACAATTTTTTTTCTGAGGTCTTGGCTGATTTCTTTTGATTTTCCCATGATGTCAAGCAAAGAGGCACTGAGTTTTAAGGTAGGCCTTGAAATACTTCCACAGGTGCACCTCCAATTGACTCAAACGATGTCAATTAGCCTATCAGAAGCTTCTAAACCCATGACATCATTTGGGAGAATTTTCCGAGCTGTTTAAAAGGCATAGTCAACTTATGTATGTATGTAAACTTCTGACCCACTGGAATTGTGATACAGTGAATTATAAGTGAAATAATCTGTCTGTAAACAATGGTTGGGAAAATGACTTGTGTCATGCAAAGTAGATGTCTTAACAGACTTGCGAAAACTATAGTTTGTTAACAAGAAATTTGTGGAGTGGTTGAAAAACAAGTTTTAATGACGCCAACCAAAGTGTATGTAAACTTCCGACTTCAACTGTAGCTTGATGCTACCCTCAACAGGGAACTAGCTTCCTTTCACTGTTGTAACGCAACACACACACAGTTTGGATGTGGAAACAGAATTCACCGCTCAATTTCAAGACTCATAGCAAAGGGTCTGATTACTTATGTTATTTACATGTTTTTTTAATCTTTAATACATTTGTGAATATTTCATTATGGGGTATTATGTGTAGATTGGCATATGGTTCTGCTGTTTTGGGGGATTGGTATAGTTTACCACACTCACTCCTTGTAGATTGTTATATATTGACACTTTCTTAGGCAGTGAGCTAACATGAAGGAGCAGAGCCTAATATATATATATATATATATATATATATATATATAATAATAATTAAAAATGTATATTTGCCAAGACTTGCATTATTCATTCCTTAATAAATGGCAAAACATATATTTCTATGTGGCGTTTCCTTTCTGAAATAAAATGATTCCTGTTCGGAATGGGAATCAATTTCCCACCTCAGCCAATTAGAAGATAGTAGCAATCACGCCTGCCTTATTTGGCGGTCTATTTAAAATGACCGGTTCTGGTCACACATCCTGCTTCTAGAATGCATTTGCTTCTTTTACTCCCACCATCACCCCAGCCTCCACCTGTTAAGTTGTTTTCCTGTTGGGGGATTGTTCTAGCTTACTGCGCTTGTGGTTATGTAATTTTATACATTTACGCTTTGATTGGGCAGTGAGGTAGCCTGAAGGAGCAGAACCTATGTTGCCAATACTTGCATTGTTCATTCTTTAATAAATGTTTACATATTTTTACAGGCTGTTTCCTTTCTGAAGAATGATTAATGGCAGAAAGAGGAAGTCTGTTCTGTATGTTTTATGTGAAGTCTCTCCCTACTCAAGTGCAGCTGGGACATGTGTACTATCTTGTCAGAGCTTTTGTAAGCGGTATTTACAATGTTCTTGCTGTAAAATGTTTGGACATGTAAGAAGTGTCTACAGACAGGAAAAGCTGAGATGTGGGGGGAATCACTATGAAAGAGATTTCACATGTTTAGTGTTAGAGAATGACCAGGAAGCAAAATGTTGTAATTATGGTGGTGAACAAAATCAGGGAAGTTGAGAGTCTCCTATGGGGAGGCTGTCAAAAAGGTAGGCCTACACTGCAGCCTGAGTATCACCGGCAGGACCCAGAAATTGTTCATGTGAAGAAAGTAGATTGTGTCATTTATAGAAATGGTGAAAAACCGAACTGCACTAGTACGAAAGAAGTCAAGAAAGCTCAATGATCAACATTGTTTCTGCAGCTGAACTCTGGGATTAAAACTATTTACATCTGAGGAGCTACATGGAGTCTTGTCTCGTGCGGTCACACCCTCTCAGACCCCAGAGCCTGAGCAGGGTATTTGAGTTTCCTAATTACTTAAGGAGTGGGAATGTATATTTTTTGGGTTAATACTTTATTTGTAGTTGTGTGGATTAAAAGGGAACTGCGCACCCGCTGATTTGGCCTGGTCTTTTGGCTTGCTCCTCAAGAAATGATGACGCCATGACAGAAGCCAAATGTGAGTTGGCTTGGGGGTGTGGTTTGATTTGGGTGTTTCTTGGGTGTGTCCTTGCTATCACCAAGACACATCCACCTGTCAGCACCTTGCCCGCAAAAAGCGGTTTTCCCCACATTAGCTGACGTCACGAAAACGATGCACTCACTTCAATGGGGCAGAAGTCTGAGTTTTTGTGATTATGGATGGCAAGATAGCTACCAACCATAACAAGAAACTCCCTACCATAACAAGAAACTCCCATGTGGGGAATCGTAAATTACTTGTTTCAGCGAGTAATTCAGCAGTGTTATCTTGTTCTTGATAACATGTCTTGTTGAGGTGTTTTGACAGATTTCATGTCAATGCTAATATGGCAAAAACTCACTAGCTAACCAACAACTAACGATGTATTAATGTTTTCAATAAACATTGGAGACTAAATAGTTTACATGTGGTCAACAATCTAAAACAAAGCCGTCTGTTTTGCCCCACAGTTGAGCACGCCTCGGTTTTGTTGTTAAACACCCATCCCGTCTATCACAACAAAAAACGTCTCTAGGTTGAGTTCAATAACTACAGGCAGATGTATGGTGAGATGCCGGATGAAGCTTTGAATAGGTCAGTAGCCTACAGAGTAATATGAGAATGCAATTGCTGAATTTATGTAGATATTCAAAAGTAAGTGTTTTGATATCTTTCAAATGTAGTAACAGGTCCATGTATAATAAATAACCCTTCGCATAATACCATAGAAGCCGTGTTCTGCTAATATAATGTGTACCAGTTATCTTTCATTGTCTTTCCCAGCCGATACAGATACTGTGCCTATCGACATTTTGTCCGGTGGTAATGGGGCCATCTTGGCAAAGATATCAGAGTGGTCATACCTTCCTGTATAGTGTCTTGTATACAACAGGAGTTCCCTGATCCTGGTGAAGAATACAAAGGGTTTCTTCCTACCATTCAATTCAATAATCAAAAAAGACAATACAAGTAAACGATGGTATTATAATTTTACAAGACACGAGTGCCAGTTCTCTCTCTCCATTCAGAGACATCAGTATCAAGCTCATTTGTCCGTCTGGACCTCATCACATCACCTTACAAGTCTCCATGTACTGGTTCCATACATGTTTCTGTGAACACATACACACAGTTAGTTTTCTATTACCAGTGGCAGTTAGTACATGTTTGTGTGTCAGATATTACCTATCCTATGTTGAAGTCTGAACAAGTCAGATAAAACCTACCTAATTCTGACCTCCCCATCGATGACCATTGGTGAGCAGGCAAGAGGTGAGGCTGGAGTTGAGGTATTTTCCAGAGCCGCATTGATGGGCATAGCAACGTAGATCAGCTCCTGGCCTCTCATCAAAGATACTGGTCGCACGCACGCACACACAGAAATGAAATTGAATGGTGAACACAGCAATCAGGCTGGTTCCACCAGGCTAGGTTATGCCCTGGACATTATATGCATCTATGTAAATAAGCCACAAATAATGTCAGTTTACATAAAGTATCTATCAAATGCCAAGTGGCAAATTGAATTTTGTTCTTTAGAAATGGACAAAGCTTTTTTCTAATGCACTTCACAACAGAAATGACTACTAGTTGTATCTGCTTGGCTGGGGTTATTAGCCTAATTGTTTATCAAGATGGGTATATTTGAATACAACTTTTCACATAATTCACATTATTTGTCATTGTTGATGAAGCCGTCAGTATCATCAGGGCAGTAACTCAAGTCACTATCAGAGGCCTCCTGTCCTTTTCATAGGAGTCGAGATAGACTGACAACCGAGGAAAGATCACAGGAATACTTCAAAGTTTTTTTTTTTTTTTAACTAGGCAAGTCAGTTAAGAACAAATTCTTATTTACAATGGCCAGCCTATCCCGGTCAAACCCAGATGACACTGGGACAATTGTGCACCGCCCTATAGGACTCCCAATCATAGCCGGATGTGATTCAGCCTACTTGTGTCACATTACACACTTTTATTCCAAGATCTTGCTGACAAGCTGTGAAAATAGAAAGTGAACAGTGAATGAAATGATTGAGGTTGCTAAACCATTGCAATCACATTGCTGGACATATTACGATACCCACCTTTGCTCCTTCTGGTAGGTCCCAGCATCCGTTAATGACTAGGGGATCAGTCTGGCACCCAACTGTGCACTTTGTCTAAAAGAAAAACAGTGTCAACGATTGTCATCATCCCTCAATTATAAACATAGCTCGAGAAACAACTTAAATGTTGTTTGGACGCTAATGTTGTGCTTTACAGATGTAGATTCACTGACTCCAGATTAGATTACATTCAGGCCAGTGACACCATTAGACTATGCAACCAACTGTGACATGTTTTGCTATGGCCTTGGGTTGGTTTGAGTTTGTTGCTGCTAGTTAGTACACTGTTGTAGTCAGACATGAGTATCACCATAACTGCAGCCAATAATATTTATTTGTGCCCTAGAGTCTAGGCATGGGTTGAACCTCGCTTGTGACTATTTCCTCTAAATTACACAACATTAGAGTGCATTGGAAATACGATGAAATTGCTAAAGTAAGGCATATAATTTGTAGGAATCAACTTTGACATAGTATGTAGTCGTCAATTTTACCTTAAAAGACAAAAATAACTAGCAATGCTAATGTTGGCTAGCTAAAATACAGTGGTCCCCACAATCTTTGCTTGCTGGCTAAAGTCAATCGGGCGACAACACAATCATTACTTATTTGAAATGTCATCGTTTTTCCATGCCAAATCAAAGTTGCATTGAGGTAGGCTAACGTTAGCCAGCTAGCTAGTTGGTAGCCTGCTGCTAGTTAACTTCAGCTACATAACCAGCAGTCTGTGGTCAAGCCACCGGTATACTCACCACCACTTGGGACCAACGAACTCCAACCACATATCCCGCATGATGATAGGGACCTTCGGCAGGGCATGCAAACAATGGCTGTTGGCTGTGCATCCTGCTGGAATTATGCATTACATGGTCAATCCGTATAGGGCTTTTACATCTCAAACCAAAGGCCGTGATCCTTTGACCATGTTGTTTGGGGGCGATGACACAACAACAGTGCCCCATTAAATGAAGGGAAGCGAAGTGGGCGGAGGGGCGATTTGCACGTGGAGCTTCGCAAAAGGGGGAATGATTTGTTGACATAATTGTAATCCAACCCCAACCTTAATTTACTCATTGTGGTCCACTGAGGATCAAAACTCCGTTTGATACGAGACTGACTATGACCAAAACTATTTACATTTTGCTTTTTAGGGGCAGACGCTCTTTAAATGATCATTTCCCCTTCCTTGTATGGAATTGACTTTTCATTTGTACATTTTTTCACCCCTGTCCAGTTAGTGGTGACAATATACATTTTGCGTGTAGTTCTTCATACAGCTGAAAGAAGAATCACATAGAGACCAAAAATAATGGCTTCTTCTTGTAGTCACTAATGGTGACTAACTCCACTATGGCTAGTTGGCCAAAGCCTATGGGGAAAATGAACGGGGGTTTTGTAGTTTTTTAAATTATAAACCCCGAAAATGTGGTCTGCATTTAACACACGTTTAGAATATTTTATACATGTTGTTCTATTAGATAACCTTCATGGGTTAACGCCCGAAGCGTTCATGTCATCAAAATAAGCACATAAAGCAAAAAGCCTTCATAATTCAAAACGTATAACATATCCCCCCAAACCTGTGTTATGCTGCGTTCAAGTTGTCAGAAACTCCGTGTTAAAACGAACATTAACTTATTTGCGTAGATAGAACATCCTATTGATTGATTCTGATAAAGCCCAAGTGGGAACTCGGGATCCGACTCTTCCGCCTAAGTTATTAAATCAGAAGGTTCCGAGTTCCCGACATGAACTGAATGCGGCATTTTCAACGTTTATCCCAAAACCCACATCATTTTGACCATAGGAATGGCTGAACGAAGCAGAGGTTTCATGTCCGGTTTTTAGGACTACATTGTGTCACACCATGTGGACATTGATTTTGACGATAACATGTAATCAATCAGAACTATTTGGAAATATCATGAATGGACTAGGCCTACTGTTAGGAACTAGGATTACTGTTTCTTGAAATAGATGTCATAAGTACAAGAGTAGGTGAAGGAAATGATATTAAATGTTTTCATTAAGTTCCATAATGGGACAGTCAAACCATTGCATAATTACCGGGTTGGTTCAAAATAGTAAGAAAATAAATACACGGCATGAAGTGTAATAAACACACAAAGCTTTTAGTAATATGTCACAATTAAAATAAACACACAAAGCTTTTAGTAATATGTCTCAATTTTAACCAATTTAAATGGTTTGGCATTGTGGACCAAAAAAAGGGGGCGTCACGTCAACTACCCCAATGGCCAAAAGAAAAGCCCAAAAGAATGCAGCTACATTTCAGATGTAATGGTCAGATTAAATGGTCGTGATTCTGAAATAACAAGGTTTCGTCTCACACAATTTCAGATCAGATTCAAATAATAGCACTTACATGAACACTTACCCTCCAATTCCAACGACAAGGGTCCTCATGGCTGAAGCTAGTTGGGAGGTTGTGAAATTGTCCCGTTGAATGCTGACAAATGCGGGTAACATAAACCTCCTCTTGTAGAATTGAGAGAAATTATAAAAACAGGGCTAATTTTAGAGTACTTTTATTAAAGTACTGATAGTGGTTCCGCTATTCCACAGCAGGACGATGGATTCGCGATCCTGCATTAATACGTCATCATTTAAAGGGCTCCACGATGCACGACCCCTGGCTGCCCTGTCCTGGGACAAAATCTGTAGTGGGTGCAGGGAAATATTAAATGAATTAACATTTCAAAATAAAACATTTGCTAGCTATATGCGATACATTCCTTAGGACCGTTAAATACGCAAAATATACTACACTAACCATGTTTTAAAGTGTGCTGTTTTAGTTCTGTTGTCATCAGTCCATTTCTACTTGTTGATAAAGATACGAGCTAAGACATTAGAAGCCATTTTTCAGGGCTGATAATATTTTTGCATTTAGCTGTGAAAAGCTCAAGTTTATTGATGTCTAGGCTGTAATACAACTATATCCAATTATATTACCTAGCTACTAGAACATATTTTACCTCAGACTAACCAAAATATTAGTAATTTATCAGTGGGCATGCGCACTTCTAGTTTTCCGCCTTGCTGGTTCTGTCAGACAGTAGCCTACTTCCTTATTGGAAGTGAGACAGTACCTCTTATTTTAGGACGGTAAGCAACTTTTTCAGAAAAGATACCGCGTAGCTACTCTTTAAAGTCTGAAAATGTCCAAACCGCCTCCCAAGCCAGCCAAACCAGGTAAGTATTCGATTAACTGCGTGATAATGAGCTAGAAAACGTTAAGCGAACTAACGTTAGCTACTTGAAACTTCCTCTTCCATCCCGGCATCAAGCAAGTGTAACACACCTAGCTAGCCAAATGTTTGACCAGTAATCTCCTTGAATAATTGAACATTTCAGTCAGATTTCAGTTGTCTCTGTCCTTTTCTCACTGTCGTCCTTATTGTCTATCTTTACGAACTAGCTAGATACAAAATTATCTAGCGAGCGAGATGTAGATCCCATGGCTATGTCATCATGGCTAACGTGACTTCCCCATTTCACAGTAATGCAAGTTAACTAGCTGACGTTATCAGGCTGGCCACACACAAAATGCACAGTTGCTTGCAATGTGTGCAGTCCCATCCTAAAAACTCCCATAAAGTTGTGTGGAGTTGCTTAAGCCAATGTTAAACATTTTATATGGTTAGCTACATATTGCACTTGTGGTTTAGTACTGGAAACCTGCCCCAGTGTCTGTGCGAAATGCCGCAACTGGTTGAACGCGGCACGTGTATAACTACAAACAGTTAGCAAGTCGGAAATGTCAGATTCCTAGTTCCGATTAGTCCATGAACGCGGCATTAGAGACGTCGACGATGAGCATGACGTGACTCATCTATCGTCTAAGGTCCGATACCCCCCAAAATATATTTAGGCTAAGTTAATTGTTTGAACTATGCTCATACACTGGTTCTATCTCCGAGATGTTTCCAAAAACCATCGTTATTAAAGTTGCACTTAAACGCTCGTAATCTAATGTCTGCCTCAGACCAGTCGTAGAACATCAAAGCTCGTCTTTAGACTTTTTTTGCCCTTCCGCGTCACTTTATACACTGAAGATCTACGCTAAACATATAATCACGTGCTTTAACTCTCTCTCTGTGACCGCCGATAACTTCAGAGCAAAGTTGACTACAATTAAAGTTGCCAATGGGCGTGTTCGATTATGCTGAGCCGCGGGCACCGGTCTATGGCCCGTGACGTGAACGGGCAAAAGCGGTGACTGAGGAGCGCCTGTCTCAAATCAAATACAATTGTATTTGTCACATGCGCTGAATACAACAGGTGTAGTAGACCTTACCGTGAAAGACTTACTTACAAGCCCTTAATTAAGCAACAATGCAGCTAAGAAAATATATATATATTTAGTTTGGTTTATTTAGTGACACAAAATAACAATAACGAGGCTATATACAGTGGGTTCCAGTACCAAGTCAATTTGCAGGGGTACAGGTTAATCGAGGTAAATAAGGTCATGTAAGGGTAAAGTGACTATCCATAGATAAAACAGTATGTCCATTTTTGTTTTATGAAAAGAAGCAAATAGTCAAGTTAGCCATTTGATTACTTGTTCAGCACTCTTATGGCTTGGGTGTAGAATCTTTTAAGTAGCCTTTTCGACCTCGACTTGGCAAGCGGTGCCGGAGCGACCATGCGATGCAGAGAAACAGTCTGACTTGGGTGACTGGAGTCTTTGATTTTTTGGGGGGCCTTCCTCTGACTCCGCCTAGTATATAGGTCCTGGATGGTAGGAAGCTTGGACCCAGTGATGTACTGGGCCATACGCACCACCCTCTGTAGCGCCTTAGTCGGATGCCGAGCGGTTGCCATACCAGGCAGTAATGCAACCGGTCAGGATGCTCTTGATGGTGCAGCTGTATAACTTTTTGGTCGATCTGAGGACCCTTGCCAAATCTTTTCAGACTCCTGAGGACATTGTCATGCCCTCTTTACAACTCTCTTGGTGTGTTTGGACCATGATAATTTGTTGGTGATGTGTACACCAAGGAACTTGAAGCTCTCGACCCGCTCCACTACCGCCCCGTCGATGTGAATGGGGGCGTGTTCAGCCCTCCTTTTCCTGTAGCAGTCTCTGACCTCCTCCCTATAGGCTGTCTCTTTGTTGTCGGTGATCAGGCCTATCACTGTTGTGTCGTAAGCAAACGCAATGTTCTTGTCGTGGGTGAACTAGGACTACAGGATGTGACTTATGGGAGAGAAATGAGTATTCAATTCTCTGGCAACAGCTCTGGTGGACATTCCTGCAGTAGGCAGGCCAATTACATGCTCCCTGAACTTGAGACATCTCTGGCATTCTGTTGTGACAACTGCACATTTCGTTTTTTTAGGGCCTTTTGTCCCCCCGTGTAAGGTGCACCAGTGTAATGATCATGATGTTAATCAGCTTCTTGATATGCCACACCTGTCAGGTGGATGGAGTATCTTGGCAAATGAGAAATGCTTACTAATAGGGTTGTAAACAAATTTGTGCACAAAAATTGAGAAATAAGCTTTCTGTGCATATTGAATGTTTCTGGGATCCTTTATTTCATCTCATGAAACATGGGACCAACATTTTGCATTTTATATTTTTGTACAGTATAGTTTTCACTGGGAAGGCAGATGAAGAATTTTTATCAAAAGCAATCACACTAAGATATATCCCCATGGGGAAATTTTGGTTGTGGCTCTGTGCACACAACACAAATGACATAATATACAGGTAGAATAAGTGCAATTCGTCATCAATGGATAACCTGTACACAACACTCATCTACAATGTTAGCTGTAGGCCAGCCTGCTGGTCCTACTTGTAGTTTTAAACATTCAGGAGCCTTATTGCCGCTGAGACAAAGGATCGTTTGGCCCTATTTCTTTTGTGCCCTTGTACCATGTACACTATGCTAAGGATCCTGGGATTAAACACTTCCCTCTGCAACTGAATCCTGTACTTCCTGACGGGCCGCCCCCAGGTGGTGGGAGTAGGTAACATCACATCCGCCGCGCTGACCTTCATCACAGGGGCACCTTAGGGATGCGTGCTTAGTTCCCTCCTGTACTCCTTGTTCACCCAAGACTGTGGCCGAGCACGACTACAACACCATTAATAAGTTTGCAGATGACGGCCGGTGGTAGGCCTGATCGCCGACGATGATGAGACAGCCTACAGGGAGGGAGGTCAGAGACCTGGCAGTGTAGTGTCAGGACAACAACCTCTACCTCAACGTCAGTAAGACAAAGACCCTGATTGTGGACTACAGGAAACTGAGGGCTGAGCACGCCCCAGCCACATCTACAGGGCTGTAGTGGAGTAGGTCGAGAGCTTCAAGTTCCTCTCTGTCCACATCACTAAGGAATTATCATCGTCCATACTAGAGGTCGACTGATTAATCGGCAAGGCCTATTACAAGTTTTCATAACAATCAGTAATCAGCCATTTTGGACGCTGATTACGTTGCAATCCACGAAGAGACTGCGTTGCAGGCTGACCACCTGTTACACAAGTGCAGCATCAAAAGGACCTTGTGGCTGCAAGGAGCCATGGTTTGTTGCTTGCTAGCATTAAACGTATCTTGTAAGAAACAATCAATCTTCACAATCACTAGTTAACTACACATGGTTGATGGTTAACTAGTTTGTCCTGCGTTGCATATAATCAATGCGGTGCCTGTTAATTTAACATTGAATAACCACTCGGATAGCAGGTTTCTCACCTCTCCCCGCACATTTCTCTGCGTGCCCTCGTTGAAGATGAATGGGGGCGGACCTTCTCATGAATTCATTGTTAGTGAAAACCCTACATTACTCACCAAATATGGCGTTTCGCTGAGCAATTATCTTAATTTACTCCCGTTACGTCCGGTATGTCAAAATAAAAATGTACAAGCAACTGAAAAAAATGCCTTTTCGGAACATCTAACGTTTTATTTGATTTATTATTATTTATTTATGTTTTATTATGAACGCAACAAATACAAAAAAACAAACATATACAAACAAGAGTACATAAACCTAACATACAGTATTACATATCAAGATTCATTTTCAATTTGTTAAATACTTTTGGTGCGTAATTGTTTTTTTGTTTTTACATTTACTGATCATTTCAAAATAATATTTTAATTAGATCTTAAATAATGTGAAAAGGGGGTTTGTTCTCTGCCCACTTCATTTTATGGACAAAGAATCTTCCATGAAAGTTAAATCAGGGCGGAACATCCAATGTATTGAGCTGTTGGAGACCTCCGACCTGTGCGTGGCACGGATGAGTGATTGAATGGATGTGCCGAATAAGCATTTTTATCGGTTGCCTCTACATTTTTATATTTAACTTTTTTTGGAAGCACATACCCGCCGTAACTGGAATAGTTGAAGATAGTTGAACAGCAACACTCCATATTCGGCGAGCAACGAAAGTATTATAACGTTTGCAGAGCTGTCTAATGGGAGTTTGAATCAGAGCACCCTGGGTGTTAGAGAGGAGACACGTGATACTCATCGTCGACATGTCTAATTTACAGACACTGGGGCACTGGAAATGCCATGGTGGTAACATGCACAAAGCAGTTGACCACTTGACATTGTATAAACTCACTCACCAAAGTTTTGCTTTTTGTTTTTCTATTTTTTTCTTTTAACTTTTTTTAATTCGAGATTGTTACTAACATGAAGACTGTCATTCTGATTTAGGCCTTCTTTTGGGGGTTTTCCTGAACCAGGAATGAATCATTCCTGAAATACAGAGCCCCACAAGCCTGTGCCTGCCCAAAGCTGCTTAGCCCCCCTTCCACACACAGGCATTTAATTATCCAGGTGCTTGCCCTACACAGTACTAAAGTTACTTAGAAACATATATTTAAACATTAAATGTAAATAGAGTTGTAGCCTCTCAGCTAGCCAGCTATGTCCTGGGTTCTGTCTGTTGTGAATTACCGCTGCATAGCAAGCTCAGACTGTGAGGCTGAGAGTATTGTGGGTGGGCTAGTCGGCACAGGCCCCAGAGTTTTTACAGGGGCAGGATGGGGCCTGCAGAACCACTCCGGGAACAGAGCTGAATAAAGCAGGGTTTGTCTATGAACTCAACTGCAGCTTCTCTCTGGAACAATGTGTGGCTCAGTCAGGGTGTGTACAGAGAGAAAATCTCTGGCTCATTTCCATATAAGATTTACCCCAGTGTTTCACCCCAAAAGGCTCAGACTTTTCTGTTTTCGCCTACGTGGGTTGGCACCCATGTCTTCCTGGGCCATGGTTCTGGCGGACCTGCACTCATTTGGGGCCAAAGCCAGGCCACATTTACGTAATGGCTAACTGTAAACTATAACGCCTTCTCACAAAGTAACTTTTAATTATGCAGAGGTTGTTGATTCTGCTCTTCACAAGTCCTCACTGTTAGCCCTAGCTATGGAAACACAATTTCCCTAGTATAACATAAGGGTGTATACACTAGTGTAAAACAGGTGTTACACTCAGAAAGCAGTATAAAGGCTTGCATACTCCAGTGTTTTCAGTTCGCTAATTGATTCCCATTTCGATCAGTTTCTGCATAAACAGTGTTTCTTTATGCCTGAGTCGATGTTCATTTGATGTTTATTTTTGGACAAGAAGGCCTGCAGGTATCCCCTTTACTCAGTTTTGTGCCTAATGAACAACACCCTGGTTTCTCTGTGCCTATGAACTAGTTTAGCTTTCTCTTAACAACAATCTGGTAACATTCTACCCCTGGGATTGAGACAAGCTAGTACAGTGTGTCTTCAGAGGCCCTAAGGCCTGTAGCCTTTGAGTGTGTGGATGAGGACCCAATGTCTGTTCACTGTGTAAATGGATCTGATAGAACAAAATCTGAAAAGTCGGAAAATGTGTGTGATAGCATGTCTGGATCTTTTTGTACTGTCAACTGTGTGTGTGTGTGTGTGTGTGTGTGTGTGTGTGTGTGTGTGTGTGAGAGAGAGACCCGCTGCACAGTTGTATATGTTCAAACTCATGTTCCTTTCCCTCTCTGTTCTCTTATAGGCCAGGTCAAGGTGTTCCGAGCCATGTTCACCTTTGACCCCCGAACGGTTAGTGTTTCTTTTCCTAATGGTTGGTCTAGTCCCTTCACTCCGCCTCACACCAGTCCAAATTAAAGATGGTATTATTTATTTTTTGCCTTTCAGCCAGATGAGCTCTACTTTGAAGAGGGAGACATCTTGTATATCTCTGATACGGTAAGTTACCGTCTCCGCCTGTCCACTTTTCTCCCTTTCACTCATTTATTCTGTCTGTGTGGCACTCTTAAAAAATAAAATGTCCTCAGTCTTCCACTCCTTTTTCCCTACATCTCTTGTCTTTCCTGTATCCCATACTCTTTCTCTCTTTCTGTCTGTCTTTTCTCTCACCTATTGTTATTGGCTCTCACTCTCATCCTTAGAGTGACAGCAATTGGTGGAAGGGAACCTGCAGGGGAAGAACTGGCCTCATCCCAAGCAATTATGGTGAGTAAACAAACCATTCACTGTTTGTGGTATGTCGTACGGCAAGTTTCATGGTAAGGTTGAAGTTGTATCGCAAAAGAGGTGCCCATCCATGTCAGTAAATGCATTATTCCATTAACTTGTCTTTAGATTGAGAAAACATGTTCTATGTGTTTGATTATTCTAGACGTCCCTTAATAGATTCATGCCCTAACTGTGGTTTTCAAAGGATCATGTTGCTCTGTTGAAATCACACTTTTCTCTTTGACTTCCCCAACCCACAGTGGCCGAGCAGGCAGAGTCCATTGACAACCCAATGCATGAGGCAGCTAAACGAGGTGAGGCACCAAAAAGAGGCCCGCTGCGTCACTCACTCTTCCCAATTAGCAAATATTGTGCACCGCACCACCAATAATCTAAACCTACTATATAGTTCGATAACAAACTACGTTTTGATTGTTTGTTTGCTATACACCTTCTATAACCTGTATTAATTTGAATGGTGTGATGCTTGCTTCATTTGCATACCCATGTTTATTTATGTGTATTTACATTTTTGCGTCTGTGGGACGCAGGCAATCTGAGTTGGCTACGTGAGTGTCTGGAGAACAAAGTGGGAATTAATGGACTGGACAAAGCTGGGAATACTGCCCTCTACTGGGGATGCCACGGAGGACACAAAGGTAACAGATCTGTCTACTTCACACACGCCACAACACATGCATCGTTGCACAGACGCATGCACTCACACAAATGCGCCAACGCACACACGCACTCAGCTTCTTTTTTTTTCTTGAATGACAGAGCAAATGCAGGTCAGCCTACACACACACACACACACACACACGCACGCTGTTGTGAGATGTATGACAGTTTTATGTTGTGTTGTAATTTTTGTGACAGATGTGGTGGAGATCTTGCTGGGGCAGTCTAGCGTTGAGTTGAACCAGCAGGTGAGAAGAACAGTTTACACATTTGGAAAATGCGGTTTCAGGCAAATTCTTATGATTGATCCCAAAAAAAATGTACAGCCTGATTGGGCTGTATGCGATTGATGCATACAGTATTAAAGTCGAAAGACTCTATTTAGACTCAAGTCCAGGACTAGATTAACTTCATTTTTTATATATAAGTATTTCAAAGGTGATTCTTTATTGAGCATGCATTTTAGTTCAGTGCTTGGCTTAATCTGTGTCTGGGAAACTGTCCCTACATGGTGAGAATTATGCAAAAAATGTGATGGGTAAGGTCTTTGACATGTCGGCTGTTCTGTTTCCGCTGCAGAATAAACTGGGTGACACTGCTCTGCATGCTGCCGCCTGGAAGGGATACTCCGACATAGTGGAGATGTTACTGAATAAGAGTAAGCCCGTCTGTCTACCTTTCGTTTCAAGTTCCATCTCTTTTTGTTTGTTGTTGCTCTTTTCCTGTTTCGGTTCCCATCTCTGTGTGTGTATGAGCCAGGGTTTGGGGCTCAGTTCACATCGAAGTCAGTCAATTCAGAAAGTAATATGAATTTGAAATATAAAATTAGACGCATACCTTCTCCTGTTTTTAACTGATTAAAAATGTATTCGAAATAAGCCTTTTTTTTATATATTTTTTTTAACTTCCTGAATTGACTGAGTTCCATTTAGAATGGACCATAACCCTAGTATGAGCATGTCTGGTTGTTTGTATGTTAATCATTTTCTATATTTGTGTTTATTTCTGTATTTGTGTTTCAGATGCCAGGATGGATATTAAAAACAATGAGAAGAAGCTGGCTCTGGAGATGGCCACAAATGCCCAGTGTGCCTCTCTCATCAAGAGGAAACAAGGAGGCAGTGAGTCATTTAGGCCAGAACGTGGAAGCCTTACACTATTTCGTTTTCCCGGAAACTGATGAAAGCCCTAGTCCCGGGACTCAAAAGTACTTTCAGTGGGGAATCTCTATTGCACATATTTCTTGGTCCATGACCATGCTTAATCTGTATCTGTGAAACAGGCCCTTATTGTCACATATAACACTACTAAGAATGCAAGATGACAAAACGAGGAACACCCAACAAAGAACTGTCCAGTCCATACTGGAACATAGTTGTACTTTTGCAATCATGGGTCCCTTAATAGAGGAAATGTTTTTTTAATTCCATGAAATGTAATTGAATCTCCTACCACTGTTACTGGCCTAAGCTCTTCCTTCCGATTTGTTCTATTACAGATATCACACGTACACACAGCAACGCCGATGAATACCTTGATGATGAAGACTCTGACTGAGCCCACTCCGAAAGGGGGGGAATATCTCAGGCCTGTCTCTCATGGGATGGGGGGAGTTTGCAGTGTGTGGGACATTTGTTAGCTGGGTGGGGAGGGAGGAGTTCGGATACCATTCCAATTTTTCCAAATATTTTCTGAACATTTGTTCAACATTCTGAAAAACAATTGTAATTCAAGTAATACAAGACATATGATTAACAATGTGAATGGAACATGGAATTTATAAAACCTTAGGGCCGTGGAGAGGTGACGTCTTTATTATTCAATTCTGGTAGATGATTGGCTGTTCTAAGGGAACTAATAGCATGGGTTTCAATGTCGCGCTATCTGTGGTTGAGTCGGTGATTGCTGACACCAGAGAGATTGACATGTGATTGATTCCTACAAATATCTCCAGGACCAATCATATCTCCCATTGAAGGTGGTCTGAACCTGCATCGCAGGTGTTGCAGGAAGTGACCATGTTGAGTCAAGATTTATTTCTCTCTGGCGCTAGTAAGCACAGAGATGATTTCCAGTATCATGCCATACTTCATCCTGCCTTAACTTAACCTCATTCTAAAACCAACTTCATAGTCATTAGAATGCATGCATTTGTCTGTCAAATAATTGTCTGCATTGTCAAATGTGAACTTTCAAATAACCACGGGCTGGGTTTTACTGTCGCCAATCATGTCATCTCTCATGAAATACTGTAATATTAGGTGTGCTGTGCAAAACATTTTCTTCCCCAATGTCTTCACTTCACTGGGGATTAGTAAGTTGCCACTGCATTTTCTTTCTATCTATATTGTAGAAAGAAAATGACAGTGCATTTTCTTCATGTACTGTATGTTGTTCACACTGACCCACTGCTCCACTGTTAAAAGATACGTCACTAAAAGTGCCTTATGTGAAGCTGTAAAGATATAATTTGTCTACAGGTGTGTATGTGAATAAGTCACCTGATCTGATGTCTTTCATAAAGATGTGTTCCCTGTTGATCTGTTCTGTCTATCTGCTTTGTCTTTCCTGTCAGCTATGCAATAAAATTATTTTATCTAATGATTTGACCTGCCTATGAAAGACGGATGATGGGATTGTTTTAGAGAGATAGAAAGGTGAAGTTTGTGATTTTTGTAACAGAATGCACATTTCAATTACCATGTCCCAGATCTATGGTCATTGTCATACCAAACATGG
The DNA here is from genome assembly GCF_023373465.1 of Oncorhynchus keta. Classification (NCBI taxonomy): domain Eukaryota; kingdom Metazoa; phylum Chordata; class Actinopteri; order Salmoniformes; family Salmonidae; genus Oncorhynchus; species Oncorhynchus keta. Next base: position 8,712,191 of record NC_068445.1, on the reverse strand, counting down.
TTACAGGCTAAAAGTCGATCACACTAGTGAAACGTCTACATGAAGATGAAGCGCTTTACGTGCCCACAGAGGGACATACATCATTAGAAGTATCACAAAGTTAAACACACGAGACCTGATATCGATTTATTACATGTCATTTACTAATGGCAGACTATTTAAAGCTAGAATCTGCCGTTGAAACCATGAAGCATTTACCACCACCCCTTTTGGTAAAAAGCTGATGGATGGGCCTGGAGAAATGTAACCATTCTCAAATTCATAGAGCTATGGATGCAAAGACTGAACATACATGATATCAAAATTATAGCTGAAATTAGTTTGAGGCCAAACAGATGTGTGGAACTGTTAATGTTTTTTTGTTTGCAAATGCAAATGGGGCCATGTAAATAGTCTAATTGTTAGGCTACTCATTTTGAATCAATCGGTGGCACCTTGTGTGACCATAAAAGTCTGCAACTGCGCACGGTAAAACAATTTGTTTGCAAATGTCAAATCCAATTTTATTGATCACATACACATGGTTAGCAGATGTTAATGCAAGTGTAGAGAAGTGCTTGTGCTTCTAGTTCCGACCGTGCAGTGATATCTAACAAGTAATCTTAACAATTTCACAACAACGACCTTATACACACAAGTGTAAATGAATGAATAAGAATATGTACATATAAATGTATGGATGAGCGATGGCCGTGCTACGTAGGCAAGATGCAGTAGATGGTATAGAGTACAGTATATACAGTGGGGCAAAAAAGTATTTAGTCAGCCACCAATTGTGCAAGTTCTCCCACTTAAAAAGATGAGAGGCCTGTCATTTTCATCATAGGTACACTTCAACTATGACAGACAAAATGAGAAAAGAAAATCCAGAAAATCACATTGTAGGATTTTTAATGAATTTATTTGCAAATTATGGTGGAAAATAAGTATTTGGTCAATAACAAAAGTTGGTCAATACTTTGTTATATACCCTTTGTTGGCAATGACAGAGGTTAAACGTTTTCTGTAAGTCTTCACAAGGTTTTCACACACTGTTGCTGGTATTTTGGCCCATTCCTCCATGCAGATCTCCTCTAGAGCAGTGATGTTTTGGGGCTGTTGCTGGGCAACACGGACTTTCAACTCCCTCCAAAGATTTTCTATCGGGTTGAGATCTGGAGACTGGCTAGGCCACTCCAGGACCTTGAAATGCTTCTTACGAAGCCACTCCTTCGTTGCCCGGGCGGTGTGTTTGGGATCATTGTCATGCTGAAAGATCCAGCCACGATTCATCTTCAATGCCCTTGCTGATGGAAGGAGGTTTTCACTCAAAATCTCACAATACATGGCCCCATTCAATCTTTCCTTTACACGGATCAGTCGTCCTGGTCCCTTTGCACAAAAACAGCCCCAAAGCATGATGTTTCCACCCCCATGCTTCACAGTAGGTATGGTGTTCTTTGAATGCAACTCAGCATTCTTTGTCCTCCAAACAAGATGAGTTGAGTTTTTACCAAAAAGTTATATTTTAGTTTCATCTGACCATATGACATTCTCCCAATCTTCTTCTGGATCATCCAAATGCTCTCTAGCAAACTTCAGATGGGCCTGGACATGTACTGGCTTAAGTAGGAGGACACGTCTGGCACTGCAGGATTTGAGTCCCTGGCGGCGTAGTGTGTTACTGATGGTAGGCTTTGTTACTTTGGTCCCAGCTCTCTCTGCAGGTCATTCACTAGGTCTCCCCGTGTGGTTCTGGGATTTTGCTCACCGTTCTTGTGATCATTTTGACCCCACGGGGTGAGATCTTGCGTGGAGCCTCAGATTGAGGGAGATTATCAGTGGTCGTGTATGTCTTCCATTTCCTAATAATTGCTCCCACAGTTGATTTCTTCAAACCAAGCTGCTTACCTATTGCAGATTCAGTCTTCCCAGCCTGGTGCAGGTCTACAATTTTGTTTCTGGTGTCCTTTGACAGCTCTTTGGTCTTGGCCATAGTGGAGTTTGGAGTGTGACTGTTTGAGGTTGTGGACAGGTGTCTTTTATTCTGATAATAAGTTCAAACAGATGCCATTAATACAGGTAACAAGTGGAGGACAGAGGAGCCTCTTAAAGAAGAAGTTACAGGTCTGTGAGAGCCAGAAATCTTGCTTGTTTGTAGGTGACCAAATACTTATGTTCCACCATAATTTGCAAATAAATTCATAAAAAATCCTACAATGTGATTATCTGGATGTTTTTCCCTCATTTTGTCTGTTATAGTTGAAGTGTACCTATGATGAAAATTACAGGCCTCTCTCATCTTTTTAAGTGGGAGAACTTGCACAATTGGTGGCTGACTAAATACCTTTTTGCCCCACTGTACATATGAGATGAGTAATGTTGGGTATGTAAACATTTAAGTGACATTTATTACATCCAATTTTTTATTATTAAAGTGGCTAGAGATTTGAGTCAGTATGTTGGCAGCAGCCACTCAATGTTAGTGATGGCTGTTTAACAGTCTGGTGGCCTTGAGATAGAAGTTGTTTTTCATTCTTTCATTTGCTTTGATGCACCTGCACTGACCTCGCCTTCTGGATGGTAGCGGGGTTAACAGGCAGTAGCTCGGGTGGTTGTTGTCCTTGATGATCTTTTTGGCCTTCCTGTGACATCGGGTGCTGCAAGTGTCCTGGAGGGCAGGTAGCTTGCACCCGGTGATGCGTTGTGCAGAACTCACTACCCTCTGGAGGGCCTTACGGTTGTGGGCGGAGCAGTTGCCGTACCAGGCGGTGATACAGCCCGACAGGATGCTCTCGATTGTGCATCTGTAAATGTTTGTGAGCGTTTTCGGTAACAAGCCAAATTTCTTCAGCCTCCTGAGGTTGAAGAGGCTCTGTTGCGCCTTCTTCGCCACGCTGTCTGTGTGGGTGGACCATTTCAGGTTGTACGTGATGTGTACGCCGAGGAACTTAAAACTTTCCACCTTCTCCACTACTGTCCAGTCGATGTGGATAGGGGGGTGCTCCCTCTGCTGTTTCCTGAAGTCCACAATCATCTCCTTTGTTTTGTTGACGTTGAGACGTTGAGGTTATTTTCCTGACACCACACTCCGAGGGCCCTCACCTCCTCCCTGTAGGCCGTCTCGTCGATGTTGGTAATCAAGCCTACCACTGTAGAATCATCTGCAAACTTGATAATTGAGTTGGAGGCATGCATGTGTAACCGATGTGAAATGGCTAGCTAGTTAGTGGGGTGCGCGCTAATAGCGTTTCAATCGGTGACTTCACTTGCTCTGAGACCTGAAGTGGTTGTTCCCCTTGCTCTGCAAGGGCCTCGGCTTTTATGGAGCGATGGGTAACGATGCTTCGTGGGTGTCAGTTGTTGATGTGTGCAGAGGGTCCCTGGTTCAAGGGGACAGACTAAAGTTATACTGTTACACATGGCCATGCAGTCATGGGTGGACAGGAAGGACAGGTGAGGGCTGAGAACACACCCTTGTGGGACCCAATTTGTTTGCAAATGTTAGTGGCCTGCCCTACATAGAAGGCAAAATTGCCATGGTAATTTGGAATGCCCAATCAATGAGCATTATGGGTAATGTAGTAATTCTACAGATTAGAAAAATGCTTACATAATTTATATTGTGGCAGCATAGTATCCCAAAGATATAAGACATTCCAAAAAACAAAATCGGACACAAATAAAATGCAAAACACAGCGGAATATAAAGTTTACTGTGTCATTGGACAAAGGTGTCTTCTGTAAAGGGGAGTTTTGTGAAGATTCCCAACGCTAGGTCTGAACATTTAACATGCATCACTTGTGGTACGATTTTCGAACAATAAGTACCTTGTCTTTCATATGAGAGAGAGATAATTTTCTAAAAACAAAAGGCTAAATTGATACACACCTTGATAGGGTTAGGATTAGTGTTCCCACACGGCCATATCTCCATGATACAGCGCTTGTTTATGGAAGACAAGAAGTGACCACCTGTGCTAATTAGCTAGCTAGCATGCTCCGAACACCTGTGTGTAAGTGTAGCTCAGGAAGTGTAGTTTCATCGGATGGAGGCACCCATAGCCGAATGCATGTGTAAGACTGCTACAGTAAGTGTATATTTTTTATTTGAAGGATTTCTGGCTGATGAAAAATAAGAACCATATGTTTCGAAAGCCGTATCGCAAGCAATGATTATTGATGCTTCTAAACATTAAAAGACCACGTCGGTATTGTAGTTCAAATGATGCAGTTGTGGGCAAAACCAACGGCTGAGAACTGTAGTGAGAAGGCAGAATGCCATGTAGAGTTTGAGAGCTACCCCACAGTTAGAGGCTTATAGTATTGTAATATAGATATTCAAGAATCAAATGGGTATATATATATATTTCATTCATTTATAAGTCAAAAAATAGATGTAGCAAGTGCGGATTCTAGCTTTATTTATATTTATTCTGCATTTTATTTTACTCATGATACACTTGCTAAAGTAGCAGACATCTTTGGATCTGTGGAGATCTTTCAAATACATTTAGAAATGACTCAACTTGGCAAATGCTACCAGTCTCCTAAATTAACATCCTAGATGCATAGAACTAGAGCATGGTGTTTTTCCTAGGTAGGTTACACCGACAGAACTAGTTGTAATAATGTTCCTTTGCTGCTACCCTTATGTTGTGCCTTTGGCATGTAACGTTAACTTTTTTCAACTATTAAATAAATACTTGTGTGGTATTATTAAATTAAAATATTGAAAAGGGATTATGAGCTAATGAAAACTCTGTATTACATGCCACAAAATGTAGTTTAAAAGAATTGATTGGTTCAACTGTCTGAAAGCTTCTATGGTAGTGCAAGAAGTTTCAAACATTATGCCAATGTTGAAATCAAGCTGAACATTTACACTGAACAAAAATATAAAACGCAACATGTAAAGTGTTGGTCCCATGTTTCATGAGCTCAAATTAAAGATCCCAGATATTTTCCATACATACAAAAAGCTTATTTCTCTCAAATTGTGTGTAAAAATGTGCTTACATTCCTGTTAGTGAGAGTTTCTCCTTTGCCAAGATAATCCGTCCACCTGACAGGTGTGGCATATCAAGAAGCTGATTAACCCCATGATCATTACACAGGTGCACCTGGTGCTGGGGACAATATAAGGCCACTCTAAAATGTGCCGTTTTGTCACACAACACAATGCCACAGATGACTTAAGTTGAGGGAGCGTGCAATTGTCATGCTGACTGCAGGAATGTCCGCCAGAGCTGTTGCCAGAAAATGTAAATGTTAATTTCTCTACCATAAGCCACCTCCAATGTCATCAACCGGCCTCACAACCGCAGACCACGCTAAACCATGCAAGCCCAGGACCTCCACATCCGGCTGAGACCAGCCACCCGGACAGCTGATGAAACTGAGGAGTATTTCTGTCTGTATCAAAGCACTTTTGTGGGGAAAAACTCATTCTCATTGGCTGGGCCTATGTCATGGGAAATCAATAGATTAGGGCCTAATGAATTTATTTCAATTGACTAACTCAGTAAAATTGTTGAAATTGTTGCATGTTGTGTTAATATTTTTGTTCAGTATACATCTGATTACTACATTTAATGTAGAATAAACAGGCCAACAACTGGATCACGGTGAGTAACATCTTTTTATTCAAAAAGGTGAATGAAATCCAACCCAGCATATTCATTACATAACTCCTCATGGTATCTTCCAGAGCACGGAACCGTGTACGCAAACTGCGGTTGTACCACATCTAATGGTCTATACAAAACAAAATGAGAAAATATAATTTTTAAAAACAAACACGATCTACAAGTCCCCATTTTCAGTGGCCAGATTTGAGTGTAGTTAATTGAACGTTAAAGCTGAACTCCAGTCTCCTTTTCACCTCATTTAACACCTGATTTACTTAAAAGGCTTAAAAGGCACATCTCAATAGGTGGTCCAGGTAAGTCATAACGTAGCATAAGTAGGGGGGGGGGGCTTTCCTCTTTCGTTCCTCTATTATTTCTACCCTTTATTGTGTGTACTTTACTGTATATATACTTGGGATATCGCTTTTCAACAGTAAAAGTTAGAAAATCGCCAGAGGACGTCTTTAAGATAATCTGTCCAGAGGGCCTGAAAAACTTCACACCCTTTCTCATTGCCCAGGGCAGACTTTCTCCAACAGGACTGTAGACATATTGTCAGTACACAGTGAAGAGGATGGGTATGCTATTCAATCATCCAAACTGCTCGCAAGCGTCTGCGTAGCCAGGCGCTAAACTAGAACTCGGTTTTATTTTTGGCGCGTGACACGCTGTAAATCCTGCATCTCCCAACTCCTCATTGGTTTTTAGGAGTATAGACCCACGCGGGTGATTGAAAGCAGAACTGAGATCGACACTCTAGTCCAGTTGATAGTGGTAATGCACCTTAAAGTTGGTTACCAACCGCCATATAAAGTCCACAGAAGAAGACTGAAGAAAGAGAGATTACTAGAAACGAACTAGGTTTCCACTTTTACCTGTGGATTAATTGTCAGAGTAGAGGACACACGATTTTGTGTGACTCAAAATGGGTCAAAATTCTACAAAGATCCAGGGAAAAAAAGGACCTTGTGCATTTCAGGTAAAGTAACAACCCAATATTTATATCCCAGGACAAATTAGTTTGCAACAGCGAGCTAGCTAGCTAAATGTCCATGAATGTTTCATGTGTTTCAACCTGTCCCCAAATGAATATAGTTGGTTCAGAGTTCGTTTTGATATTTCAACGTGCATGTCCTGATCGCGTCTGGTGTGGATGGACAAAATCAGCATGCATGTGATGGAGCACGCAGACACACGCTCGTGCCCGGTGTAGTCAGCATGTAGAAAACACGTACAAGGAAATACCCCTCCCATCCATACAAACATGGTCCAAATGCGAAGACAAGTCATTTCCACATTCATTAACTTTACAGTATCCATACACAATGTATGCCATTTACAATCGATGCAAATCCACAATACATGCATTACGATACAGAAATCTATGAAAGAAGCCATAATTTGTTCATTCCAAATATTCACATTCTGATCCAAAGACTCTTATTCCTCCGCCTTGATTCCGCATTAAAATGTGTTTGTTTGATTTTCTTTTGGTGAGAACCTAAGCAGGAAAGGCACTGTGTGTTGGATGTTAATAAATTCCCGGCGGTCCCTTGAAGCCCTAAATATTGAAAAGTAAAATTTGCTGGTCGGCTCCCCGTGAGGCTCTCTTCAGTCCTCCATACTGACTGAGGAAATCTATGGGGAGACAGAAACAATAACAGAATGTTAATGCCAATTTAGACCCAACGCAAGTGCGTGTGTTCAAACGAAGCGTTTCGGGAGATTAAACAACAAGTCCTCACCTGCAGAGATCTATCCCTCAATGGCCACCTCAGTTGCAGTATGTCCATTCAATGCTGCCTCTGCTGGGATATCCTAAAGAACACGGGAGGAGTTTCGATGGGAATGTAAGAAAGGAGGTGGTTGATTTACAATACGCGTAAAGACAGATCGTAATTGATTGGGAAAGTTGGATACGGTCGTGTCACTATATGCTCTTACCACGGAGGCGAGCTCTACGGGCGCAGAGGCGAGCTGCGTGTGACACTGCAGTTCTGAGATGACAGGCTGGGGGGCTGAGAAATGTCCAGAGAGGACATCCAGGGCAGTATTCTCATCCGTGGCGTCCTTTTTGGATTCGATTTCCATCTGGGCTTCAATTCCCTCTTTAGCCTGCAAAGGCAACACACCCAGTCAATGTTGAGCGCACAACTAAAATCAGTAGTGCCACCCACTAGATGACATTCCTGATGCAATAAAAGGAGCTGGAGGAGCCCACAGCCCAGGAAATGAACAAAATGTAAAAAGGAAGACCACAAGGGGGGAGGATTGATCCAAAGATGGGCGAGAGAAACTCACGAGGAAGCAAGAACTCCTGGATGGGCACATTTCAAAATGTGCGAGAGCATTCAGATGAGAGGATAGCCTGCACCAAAGTATTTGATCATACAGTGCCTTGCGAAAGTATTCGGCCCCCTTGAACTTTGCGACCTTTTGCCACATTTCAGGCTTCAAACATAAATATATAAAACTGTATTTTTTTGTGAAGAATCAACAACAAGTGGGAAGCAATCATGAAGTGGAACGACATTTATTGGATATTTCAAACTTTTTTAACAAATCAAAAACTGAAAAATTGGGCGTGCAAAATTATTCAGCCCCTTTACTTTCAGTGCAGCAAACTCTCTCCAGAAGTTCAGTGAGGATCTCTGAATGATCCAATGTTGACCTAAATGACTAATGATGACAAATACAATCCACCTGTGTGTAATCAAGTCTCCGTATAAATGCACCTGCACTGTGATAGTCTCAGAGGTCCATTAAAAGCGCAGAGAGCATCATGAAGAACAAGGAACACACCAGGCAGGTCAGAGATACTGTTGTGAAGAAGTTTAAAGCCGGATTTGGATACAAAAAGATTTCCCAAGCTTTAAACATCCCAAGGAGCACTGTGCAAGCGATAATATTGAAATGGAAGGAGTATCAGACCACTGCAAATCTACCAAGACCTGGCCGTCCCTCTAAACTTTCAGCTCATACAAGAAGAAGACTGATCAGAGATGCAGCCAAGAGGCCAATGATCCCTCTGGATGAACTGCAGAGATCTACAGCTGAGGTGGGAGACTCTGTCCATAGGACAACAATCAGTCGTATATTGCACAAATCTGGCCTTTATGGAAGAGTGGCAAGAAGAAAGCCATTTCTTAAAGATATCCATAAAAAGTGTTGTTTAAAGTTTGCCACAAGCCACCTGGGAGACAAACCAAACATGTGGAAGAAGGTGCTCTGGTCAGATGAAACCAAAATTGAACTTTTTGGCAACAATGCAAAACATTATGTTTGGCTTAAAAGCAACACAGCTCATCACCCTGAACACACCATCCCCACTGTCAAACATGGTGGTGGCAGCATCATGGTTTGGGCCTGCTTTTCTTCAGCAGGGACAGGGAAGATGGTTAAAATTGATGGGTACATGGATTGAGCCAAATACAGGACCATTCTGGAAGAAAACCTGATGGAGTCTGCAAAAGACCTGAGACTGGGATGGAGATTTGTCTTCCAACAAGACAATGATCCAAAACATAAAGCAAAATCTACAATGGAATGGTTCAAAAATAAACATATCCAGGTGTTAGAATGGCCAAGTCAAAGTCTAGACCTGAATCCAATCGAGAATCTGTGGAAAGAACTGAAAACTGCTGTTCACAAATGCTCTCCATCCAACCTCACTGAGCTCGAGCTGTTTTGCAAGGAGGGGAATGGGAAAAAATGTCAGTCTCTCGATGTGCAAAACTGATAGAGACATACCCCAAGCGACTTACAGCTGTAATCGCAGCAAAAGGTGGCGCTACAAAGTATTAACTTAAGGGGGCTGAATAATTTTGCACGCCCAATTTTTCAGTTTTTGATTTGCAAAAAAGTTTGAAATATCCAATAAATGTCGTTCCACTTCATGATTGTGTCCCACTTGTTGTTGATTCTTCACAAAAAAAATACAGTTTTATATCTTTATGTTTGAAGCCTGAAATGTGGCAAAAGGTCGCAAAGTTCAAGGGGGCCGAATACTTTCACAAGGCACTGTATTTTAGTGCTTAATATACCAAGGTGATTGCGTAAAGAGCTGTTTGAGTCATTATTATAAATTAGTCTGAGAAGATGAAAAGCTTGTAGGTTATTATGGTTTAACTCTGATCAGCAGGTCCTCCAGAGAGTGCCGGTAATCTTTGTCACCTGCCTCCAGAGACCAACCAGACAACGGGGTTACAGGAGTAAGCATGTGTCTCATGTCTGCTCTACCAAAACTACACCTGGCATTGGGCACCTCAGTCTCTGCATAGAAAAAAGTAGGAAGACTCACGGCGATGACTTTATCAGCTGTGACAGGGGCGGGCTCAGATACTGGGGGGACGTTGTTCAGCGACTCCGATAGGGCCTCAAGTGAATCTGTTGGGACTGCGGGCACCTGAACAGAGATGACACACAGTCAGACTTGACGGGATGCCAGCAGGTGATTAAGGGTGTGCCAAAACGACATCCTTGTGTGTATGTGTTAAGAGTAGGTATGATTTGGAGCCCGGGTCTCACCTGCTCCTCAATGGCGGGCTCAGCCATGGCTGCCTCCAGAGTGGGGACAGATTCTGTGATGATAAAGTTGTCGGCCACTGTATCGATGACAGGGTCTACTGGGGCCTGGAGAGCATAGGACTGTTACACAATGTTCCAATTCTAACTTAACTTCCATTTCTCCTTTCTTACTGAGAAAAGTAAAGGGACTGAGTAGGGATGTGACAAATGGGAAAACAAATCTTAGTGTTTAGACGGCCATTTATCGGTTTTCCGTACAAATTTCATTAAATTCCATGTGAATTCACAATGCAGAATATGGTCCTATTGCGTATGACCGCTATAGGGGGCAATGAAGTTTTATCTACCGCAGTCATAAACTGAATCTCAAACCGAACACTTGGCCCCTAAGCCTTTTGTCGAGTGGCCATTTGTTGTGTTCGATAGTAAACCACTCGAGTCTGCAAGCGTTTTGTCAAAAATTTTCATTGGCTGAAATAAAAGTTCATAGAAATGTTCCATACGCACAAAAAGCGTATGTTGTGCACAAATTTGTTTACATTCCTGTTAGTGAGCATTTTTTCCTTTGCCAAGATAATCCATCCACCTGACAGGTGTGGCATATCAAGATGCTGATTAAACAGCATTATCATTGCACAGGTGCACCTTGTGCTGGGGACAATAAAAGGCCACTCTAAAATGCGCAGTTTTGTCACACAACACAATGCCACAGCTGTCTCAAGTTGAGGGAGCGTGAAATTGGTATGCTGACTGCAGGAATATCCACCAGAGATTTTGTCAGAGAACTGTACTACCATAACCCTCCTCCAACTTTGTTTTAGACAATTTAGCAGTTCGCCCAACCGGCCTCAACCACAGATAACATGTAACCACACCAGCCCAGGACCTCCACATCCGGCTTCTTCATCTGCGGGATCGTCTGAGACCAGCCTCACAGACAGCTGATAAAACTGTGGGTTTGCACAACTGAAGACTTGCTGCACAAATGATCAAAAACGATTTCAGGGAAGCTCATCTACGTGCTCTCCGTGCAGTTCGGCATTGTAACCGAATTCTGTGGGCAAATGCTCACCTTCGATGGCCACTGGCATGCTGGAGAAGTGTGCTCTTCACAGATTAAATCTACAGAGCAGATGGTGTGTATGGCGTTGTGTGGGAGAGCGGTTTTCTGATGTCAACATTGGTTGCGTTGAGGTTGTGGTATGGGCAGACATAAGAAATAGACAACGAATACAATTGTATTTTATCTATGCCAATTTGAATGAACAGAGATACTGTGACAAGATCCTGAGGCCCATTGTTGTGCCATTAATCCGCCGCCATCACCTCATGTTTCAGCATAATAATGCACAGCCCCATGTCGCAAGGATCTGTACACAATTCCTGGAAGCTCAAAATGTCCCAGAACATCCATGGCCTGCATGTCCAGACCAGTGGCTGTCAGTGCCCTTTAAGATGAGGGAGGATGATTTTATTTGTTTTTTTATTTCATGAGCATGCCCTTAATTCTATTACAGCATATAGGATGACGGTCATTCACATGTCATTCATCCAGTTAAATGTAACATCAATAGGTTTAGGCTACTATATGATACTCAAATTTCCACCTTCACCCATCTTGAGGTTGCTACAACCTAGCCTATGAATGAAAGTTTACAACGTAGGTACACACAGGTCAAGAGAACATTTTGGAGGTAACACATGGACAGACAGTGGCACATTCAATACTGCCTTGCATATTCTTGCCTGCATCAAGCTGATATAGGGTGTAATCATTAGTCCAACAGTTGCAAACGAGAGTTTCTATTAAACATTCAGGTATGTTTATCCCAATCATTTCAGTTTAAGAAACTTTTTTCAACAGAGTTGGCGGAATGAATACACTGCTGATCACGCGCAAACACCGTTCACTTTAATAACGTTGTATTCCTTCTCGCATCTATGCACTCTCCTCCTCTCACCTTTTCCCTTCGTCACTTGTGGATGTCAATGCACAACACATCAGCTGAATGTGACCAGGTGAAAAAAAACTTTCCAAGCCAAACCATATCATAACTGCTACACACAGCCTACATTGTTGTCACCATAATAGCTAATGTAATGTCATAGTCAACACAGCCAATAGAACTAACGTGATAGTAAACCTGCTAGAATCAAGCAGTAACGTTACAGTGTACAGTCAGTAACCAGTTTAGGTCAATAAATTACTAAAACCAAAAGGTACCTTGACTTGGAAGAGTTCCAGTGTTGTGCTAGATAGTCATTGCCAGCTAGCATAGCACCCCTCTTTGAGCGGGGTGTTTGAGAAGGCTAAACTAGCTAGCTGCATTTGCTAGCTAAGTAAGTGCAACTGAAAAAGAATGACTCTCTCTCTCTCTCTCTCTCTCTCTCTCTCTCTCTCTCTCTCTCTCTCTCTCTCTCTCTCTCTCTCTCTCTCTCTCCCCATTTTGGAAGGAATGTATTTGTTCAAAACTGTTCAACTATTGCCTCTCTTTGAGTAAACTACTCACCATATTTGATGTACTGCAGTGCTAGCTAGCTGTATCTTATACTTTCAGTACTAGATTAATTCTCTGATCCTTTCTGAGTGGGTGGACAACATGTCAGTTCATGCTGCAAGAGCTCTGATAGGTTGGAGGACGTCCTAATTACTGTGTAAGTCTATGGAAGGGGGTGAGAACCATGAGGCTCATAGGTTTTGTATTTGTATTTATTATGGATGCCAAAGTAGCAGCTACTCTTCCTGGGGTCCAGAAAAATTAAGGCAGTTTATACAATTTTAAAAACATTACAATACATTCACAGATTTCACAACACACGGTGTGCCCTCAGGCCCCTACTCCATCACATATCTACAGTACTAAATCCATGTGTATGTATAGTGCGTGTGTGTGTGTCTGACAATGTTTGTGTTGCTTCACAGTCCCCGCTGTTCCATAAGGTGTTTTTTTAATCTGTTTTTTAAATATAATTTTACTGCTTGTGTCAGTTACCTGATGTGGAATAGAGTTCCATGTAGTTATGGCTCTATGTAGTACTGTGTGCCTCCCATAGTCTGTTCTGGACTTGGGGACTGAAGAGACCTCATGTGGCATGTCTTGTGGGATATGCATGTGTGTCCGAGCTGTGTGCCAGTAGTTTAGACAGACATCTTGGTGCATTCAACATGTCAACACCTCTCATAAATAAAACATAGTGAGAAAGTCAATCTCTCCTCCACTTTCAGCCAGGAGAGATTGACATGCATATTATTAATATTAGCTCTCTGTGTGCATCCAAGGGCCAGCCATGCTGCCATGTTCTGAGCCAATTGCAATTTTCCTAAGTCCTTTTTTGTGGCCCCTGACCACACGACTAAACAGTAGTCAAGGTGCGATAAAACTAGAGCCCTGTAGGACCTGCCTTGTTGATAGTGTCAAGAAGGCAGAGCACCGCTTTATTATAGACAGACTTCTCCCCATCTTAGCTACTACTGTATAAATGTGTTTTGACCATGACAGTTTACAATCTAGGGTTACTCCAAGCAGCTGAGTCATCTCAACTTCCTCAATTTCCACATTATTTATTACAAGATTTAGTTGAGGTTTAGGGTTTAGTGAGTGTTATGTTCCAAATACAATGCTTTAAGTTTTAGAAATATTTAGGGTTAACTTGCCACCCATGATCTCTGTAATTGCAAACAAAGGTTTCTGTACCAAATATTAAGTTATGCTTTTCTGATGTATCAAATACTTATGTCATGCAATAAAATGCAAATTATATACTTAAAAATCATACAATGTGATTTTCTGGATTTTTGTTTTAGATTCCGTCTCTCACAGTTGAAGTGTACCTTTGATACAAATGACAGACCTCTACATGCTTTGTAAGTAGGAAAACCTGCAAAATCGGCATTGTATCAAATACTTGTTCTCCCCACTGTACCTTATCAAGCATTTCATACATATTATCCAGATACTGACTGTTAGCACTTGGTGGTCTACAGCAGCTTCCCACAAGAATGGGCTTTAGGGGAGGCAGATGAACCTGTAGCCATATTACTTCAACAGTATTTAACATTAGACTGTCTCTAAGCTTTAGAGGAATGAGGTTCTGAATATAGGTCGCAACACCGTCTCCGTTGGCATATCTGTCTTTTCGGTAGATGGCATAACCATGTATTGCTACCACTGTATCTAAGTGAGTTTCAGAGATAGTCAGAATATGAATGTCATCTGTTACAAGCAAGTTATTAACTTCATGGACCTTGTTTCTTAGGCTACATATGTTAATATGGGCTATTTTTAGCACTTTTCTTGGTTGCTTGATTGTTTTTAATGCTTTACTGGGAAGCTTTTCAGAGGTAGACTTACTCATGTTATTTACATTGGAGCTGATAGTGAATGGTGAGCTGCTTAAAGTGGTCTTCCTACTATTGCACACCGTCTCAGTGCTAACAGTGTTACTCTGGATTATAGGCTCATGATTACTGCTTACAATAGCTGTAGAATAAACAGATGTATTTGGTGCAATTAGGGCTACATAAATTAAATGACTTACATTGTGTTTGCCAATGCCCCTAAGATCATGTACATTTGATGCAGCATTATGACGACTCATTGTCACAATGGTAGGGATTAACTGAGCTGGTCTTGGATCATTTACCAGTCATTGTTTCCACGCAGCCTTGAAATGCGTGGACAGAGTCCAGGAGCCAATGTACGCAGAGGAGGACAAAAGCTAGCTGTCCTTCGGTTACACCACAGTGCTACACTAGAGAACGGTGTTGAGGCTACTGTAGACCTAAAATAGTATGTATTAATAAATTATTTGGTGACGTGATTATGTTTAGTATAGTTATCTAAAAAGTATAACTTTTAAAATGTTTTAGCATTTTTAATTTTCTGAAAATCACTGAGAATGGTCCTCCCCTTTCTCCTCTAAGGAGCCTCCACTGATCAGACATGTCACACATTGAGCATGTTTGGAATGCTCTGGATCGATGTGTACGACAGCGTGCAGAGCAGGCTGTTCGTTGCTATTGCTTGCCTTTCTCTGACATTTTTCAAACTTAGCGATGACGAGCAAAGTGCTTTATATCCAATAATTTAAAGATGCATCTCTTCGACTAACGTTACATCATTGTTGCATTAGGTTGT
The DNA here is from genome assembly GCF_023373465.1 of Oncorhynchus keta. Lineage (NCBI taxonomy): Eukaryota > Metazoa > Chordata > Actinopteri > Salmoniformes > Salmonidae > Oncorhynchus > Oncorhynchus keta. The sequence goes on along the minus strand of NC_068445.1, from coordinate 8,696,917 downwards.
TGTTTATTATGCAATTTTCCCTTTATGATGATAATTTAGTGATAACTGCACTGTGATTACAATTTTGTGGACGCTAACTTCTTCGGTTATGTATTTTTTCTTAACGTTAACGTCCCAATTTTGTTTAACATTCACACCCTTAGGACTGAGAAGGCTTAATGTCATGCGTTGGTCAGCAGTACCTCTACAAGGGGCTCTGAGGGAGCGACGTTGGCTACGGGGGCTTCATGAACTGGGGCTACCACGGGCTCCGACAGCGTTTCTGGGATCATTTCTGTTTCCTAGAAGAGAGAGGTTGGGGACAGGTCAGTTTGATTCCAAAGCAAAAATTAGGCGACACATAAAAATCGACCATTGGTCAATACAGGCACGACAAGTGGAGCAAACACTGAAGTGTAACATTTGTGAAGTGTTCCAGCTGTCCACTAGGTAGAGCCATAACCTTACTAATAGGAGCAATCACTAGCTCAAAAGCCCAGGCTGCAATGAGCTGATATGAACACTTAGGAAATGGATCTAGTGGCATCTAAATATTTCCCATGTAAAAGAAGTTGCACAATAATAAAGTAGAGAGAAATGTCTGCTTACAACTGGAACCTCTTCAGGTGCCTCTGTTGTGACAGGCTCATCCTGGAACGAGGAGAAATTACTCATTAAAGACTCATCCAATCAAACAGAAAATAAATATCAGATGCTTTTTCAGAACGCTGTTTAAGAGAAAGAGGAAGGGTAAGGAACAGAGCAAACCACACATGATCACGCAGTACATGCACCACCACACAAGACAACATCAAGCAAAAGAACAAAGGACTTGAGTTGAGCTTTTTCAGGAAAGGCAGAGGTGTGAAAGCAGAGAAGGGTCGTTAGCGACGTAGCACGTTAGCATGATGTAGCACCTCTGTGGCGACTGGGGTCTCCTCTACTTCGACTTCTTCAGGAATGGCATCTGCGTTGACCATAGGAATGACCTCAGCTTCAACCTCAGGACTGTCCTCGGTGTCGATCACCACCTCCTCAGTTTCCACTACTGGGGCAGCTACGGCCTCGACCACGGGCCCGGATTCTGGCTCGACTACTGCCTCGACCTCCGCTTGGACCGTGGCAACTATTTCAGCCTCCACTTCGGCCTTCACCAACGGCTCGTCATGTGTCTAAACATGCAGTAGAACACGGTCAAAGACGCCACACACACACACAAAAAAAAACACCATGCAACAGAACTATGGAACTATGGGTGATATACACTCAGTACTAGGTTTACCTCAAATTGGTCAGGAGCTGACACAGGAACCTCAGGGATGGATGCGGCCTGCAAGTGGTAGAGAGAAAGAATTCTTTATTAATATACATATTGACTGACTACTATAAGTAAATAGATAGTAGGTTTGGGACATAATGTTCATTTCGAGTCTAGGATAAGGCAATTCAGACTTGGGTTCTGACAACCACATGATGTCAGTTTATTTTAGAAACAATGGTGGGTGGGTGGTGCCTAATTGTTGTGTTTTTCAACCCATTTTTTTTTAAACCCAAGGTTTTGAGAAACACACATTTCAGAGATCATAAACCTTCCCTTGGAAAACACACTAGAGGTGCAAACACACAAGTCAAGCTGCCCCCCCCCCCTCTTCTCTCCATGTCAGGCAGAGAGAAGAGAACAAAGTTCAAGAACATAGTTTCAGTGAGCAATTCAAGATCATTTATGTGAGCAATCCGGAGTTGTGGGGTCCACACTGTTATTGCCTTCCCCTCGTGAACTGCGCCCCAGTCCATGCGTGAGGAGTTGGTCGTCACCACTTTCCTCATTGCCCCTACCCTTAGGGGAGTGCCATGAATGAAGAATCGAGGGGCTCTTTCAGTGGCAGAGGAGAGACATGCAGAGGTCGCCTTTATCTGACGATTGAAGTGATGCCGTGTACACAGACTTGCGCAAACCCCCAGTGCTGGAAGTTTCATTCTCAGTAGGCCAAGATGTACTACTGAAATGGAGGCCATCAACCCCAGCACTCAGAGGCATGTCTTGATCATAACCAAGCACTCCCTGTGGAATAGGGAAAGGCACTGTCGGAATGACTCTTTGCCTGGTAAGAGCGAGAATGTATTTTATTCTCTGTGTTGGCACCAAACAACAATTTTTCTGATTGATCTTGAACCCTAGCTCTGAGAGGTGGGTTACACGGGAAGTCGTGTCTTGAACCCCTGCACCCGGGATGGGGTGCATAGCAGGTTTCTCAGGGGTGTGAGGGCTGTCTCTTACACACTTGCTGAATAATCTAGCCTGAATGGGACAGCAAGGCTGTGCCTTGAAAATAAAACCTTCGAAACCTTGTGTGCTGGCAGCATGCTTATGTGAAAATAAGCATTCTGCAGGTCGACTGAGGTGAACCAGTCACCTCTACGAATAGAGTGAGACAGCACGTTGAACATACACCGAGTGTACAAAACATTAAGGACACCTTCCTAATATTGAGCTGCAACCCCCTCCCCCTTTTGCCCCCAGAACAGCCACAATTTGTCAGGGAATGGACTCAAGGTGTCAAACGTTCCACAGGGATGCTGGTCCTCGTTGACTTCAGTGCTTCCCACAGCTGTGTCAAGTTGGCTGGATGTTGTTTCGGTGGTTGACCATTCTTAATACACATGGGAAACTGTTGAATGTGAAGAACGCAGCAGTGTTGCAGGAAACCAGGAAGTACCGGAAGTAAAGCAGAGGTGACTCTCTGCCGCTAGTATGGCCCTGATAGCCACATTGCGTAATAGAGATTTCCTCAAGTATGCGTGCCGAGTTGCCAGTCACTACTGATTCCAAAGTTCTGCACGAACTGCAGTCGTAACGCTTCGTAACCATGGACTAGACCCAGGGCTGGACTGAACATTCACGGCAGTTCCCTGCTCTGATGACGAGTAGCCAGCAGGTCAGTAGACTCTCGCTCACCAGTGGTGCCGGAGCACCCTCTGGTCGTGATGGAGCAAGTCTCCTTTTTATTGTATTTTTGCTCTGTGTCCTTGGCATGATGCCTGGATACAGCAGACTTTTTTATTGAAAAGGGGAGTGTTAACACACTGGAACTAGGGGACAGTGTTGGTGGCGACGGACAATTAGTCGATAGCCGGGGCTACGGGGCAGGCAAAAGTTGAAGGCTTTGCCCTCCTCCTTTCAAAGTTTGCACTTCTGCCGCATGGCCGGAGACAGCCGGCCCAAACATTTCCCTCTGGTTGACGGGAGCGTCAAGATAATCTGCTTTCTCCTTTTCCGACAGGCTGGAGAATTTGAGCCACAAGGCTCTCTCTTCTACCACTGTCTCATGGTGTGGCCACAGCCTCGAATGGCGCTCCTGGAGGCTCGGCGGTTGAGGTCTGTGACGACACAGATCTCATCCCAAAGGTCTGGGTTAGGCTTACCGATAGCTTGGAGATTATGCATTTCTAACATCAAATCAGCCTGCTCAGCCAGCAGTAGGGACATAATGTTCAAGCTGGGATGGCTGAGAGGAGTTTCTCTCATGGGATGGTGCGAAAGGGGAGGTCCCTGCCATCGTACCAGTCCCTCTCTGCGCTGCCACCCACCTCGAGTTCGGGCCACTGAATACGTATGGTCGCTGCCCGTTTGAAGATGTCAATGAGTGAATATCTGTCATCCACCATCGATGCCCCACTAAGGACCTAGAAGTAACAGTGTGTGCCTCTTTGTCCTCTTCCTCTATCTGGAGGAGATCATCATGCCATTGTATTCTTCGATGATGAGGAAAACTAGGTGAAGGTCCTCAGGATAGCCATCCATGGTGTCAGCCCATGAGGTCTGGGTCTGGATGGTTCTCTCCCCGCTCGAAGGCAGTGTGGGAGAGGAATCACATTGGGCTGCTCTGCACACTCTCTGACAGAGGGTGATCACAGCAAAATCCCCACAATGGATACATGACTGGGCGTCGTCGAATGCTGCATCCTCGTGTTCAAGACCCAGACAGATGACATGCCCTGCATGGGCACGGATGTACCGGTGCTGGAGTCAGGGCCTGGGCCTTGCTCGGTACCCCTTGGGCTGAGCTAACAGGTGCAATGGCTCTAAAGAAAACAGCTCATCTGAGAACAAGGTGAAATGTAGCTAGCATTCACCACTTGGGCTAGTAGCCTAGCTAGTTAGCACAAAGTTATCCAAAGGAAGCTAGCGCTATGTTGGTCATGCGATGACTAAAAGCGTGGCTCTCGACTGATAAGCTGTGAAGCTAGGACGGTCTGTTTAGTCAATGCAGCACGGTAGTGGGTTGAGCTAAACGAGAGAGCGGGCTAGTAATTCCATCTTTTCAGGTAGAAAAAGTTGGTAGGATAGCTAGCCAGACTAGCTAAGCCGTGTAGCTAAGCTAGCCATGTCCCGTAGCTAACTAGCCAAGTCTCAGCAGCTAGCTACACCAGGAGACAAAAGCAAAAGCTCATTCATCAAACACAAAAGTCACCAAAGTCACAAAAGCTGAAAAACCTGCGCTCAGCAGTGTAACCTCAAAGGCACACCTGTGAACAGTTAGGTCCAATGCAGCCATTTTGTATTTCAATAACAAATTATTTCTGGGTAACAAGTAACGTACTGTGATCGTTTTCTATTAAAACGGTCAAAAAGAAACAAAAAATGTATTCTTAGCAAAGAGCAATTTCTCATTACATTTTTTTCGCTACGACTGTCTGGGGTTGGTCTGAGTGGGGAGAGGAAAACTGAAAATTATCTGTTATTGGCAGAGGTTTGGAACTCTTTATTGGTCTATTAACAAACGAAAAGCATGGTGATGTCACCATGGAAGGCCAAAACACCATCCCACCAATACAGGTTGAAATTTCAGGCGGTCATTTCAAACAGCCTTTTCAATAAAAGCAGCATTGTCATAATTTTCACAATATTATTCCAACCTCATTGTGGAAATTATATATATATATATAAAAATGCTTTGTCCTTATGTGGTAATGCGTGTTGAGGGGGACAAACACTTTCTGAATGTAGTGTATGTATATCGAGCAGGGAGAGAACCATCCATACATACACTACATTCAGAAAGTGTTTGTCCCCCTCAACACGCATTACCACATAAGGACAAAGCATTTTTAGACATTTATTAAAAATAAATCACATTTACATAAGAATTCAGATCCTTTGCTCAGTACTTTGTTGAAGTACATTTGGCAGCGATTACAGCCTCGAATCTTCTTGGGTATGATGCTACAAGCTTGGCACACCTGTATTTAGGGAGTTTCTCTCATTCCTCTCTGCAGATCCTCTCATGCTCCTTGAGGTTGGATGGGGAGCATCGCTGCACAGCTATTTTCAGGTCTTTCCAGAGATGTTCAATCAGGTTCATGCGCAGGCTCTGGCTGGGCCACTCAAGGACATTCAGAGACTTGTCAGAGCTCTGTCAGGGTGACCATCCGGTTCTTGGTCACCTCCCTGACCAAAGCCCTTCTCCCCCGATTGCTCAGTTTGGCCGAGCAGCCAGCTCTAGGAAGAGTCTTGGTGGCTCAAAACTTCTTCCATTTAAGAATGTTGGAGGCCACTGTGTTCTTGGGGACCTTCAATACTACATACAACATTTTTGGGGGTACCCTTCCCCAGATCTGGGCCTCAACACAATCCTGTCTCGGAGCTCTACGGACATTTCCTTTGACCTCATGGCTTGGTTTCTGCTCTGACATGCACGGTCAACTGTGGGACCTTGTCCAATCAATTGAATATTCCACAGGTGAACTCAAAATCAAGTTGTAAAAACATCTCAAGGGTGATCAATGTTAACATGATGCACCTAAGCTCTGAATACTCATGTAAAAAAAAAGGTATAGTTTTTTTTATATATACATTTGCAAGAATTTATGAAAACCTCTTTTTGCTTTGTCATGATGGGGTATTGTGTGTAAATGTTGAAGAAGTCAAGGGGTCTGAATACTTTCAGAATGCACTGTAGCTCGGCTACAGCTGTGTAGGGTGAGGGAGGGGTTATGGGCTACAGGTCTTCCATTTACTCCGAAACAGCAGCCTATATTCACACAGCTACAGCCACAGTAGCCCACTCATATCCCTAGCTGTGTACCAAAATGGTCGGATCGCAGCTCGTCTCGCAGGCCCCATAAATGCTAAAGGAACAAAATGTACTAAACTGATCCAAGTGCAGCCCTTTCTATCTGACAGATTAGTTGAACCTATTCAGAGAATATTATGTACATAAAGTTCCTAGTACACATCCCCTTCCCCCTCTTTCTTCCTAGAAGCCAAGTTCCTGTTTTTACTGTAAAAATTTAATAGGGAACAATATTACGTCAAGGTAAAAAACTAGAAATCACCACAGAAATGCTAACAGAGCTAAATGTGACACCCCAATGCCAATGGAGGGGAACTTCTGGAGAGCTAAACAGAGAAAAGATTCAACACACGTGGGAGAGATAGCCTGTTCTATTCTGAAGAGGCTTTCTCCATATGTTAAATGTGTCCACATGTAGGAGATGGGAAGAGAGAGACGGCGGGTCTGAAATCATTTTCTAAGATAATCCATCCACCTGACAGGTGTGGCATATCAAGAAACTGATTACACGGCATGATCATTACACAGGTGTACCTGGTGCTGGAGACAATATAGAGACAATTTTAAATGTGCAGTTTTGTCACAAAAAATGCCACGGATGTCTCTAGTTTTGAGGAAGCGTGTAATTGGCATGCTGACTGAAGGAATGTCCACCATAGCTGTTGGCAGAGAATTTAATGTTCATTTCTTTACCATAAGCTGCCTCCAACATTGTTTTTGAGAAATTGGCCGTACGTCCAACCCGGCCTCACAACTGCAGACCATGTGTAACCACGCCAGCCCAGGACTTCCACATCCAGGTAATTCCCCTGCGGGATCGTCTGAGGGGTGTAGAGGGGGTGAGGGACCTGGCTCTCCAGTGGGTAGACCTGGCTGCCATGTGGGAGGGCCTATGCTCTACAAGGCCCACCCATGGCTGCACCCCTGCCAAGTCATGTGAATTAAGGTTTATCATGTGAATTTAAGATTAGGGCCTAATGAATTTATTGACCGATTTCCTTATATGAACTGTATTTGTATTTAGGGCAGCAGCTACTCTTCCTGGGGTCCGGCAGAATTAAGGCAGTTATACAACATTATAATACATTCATTACAGAATTCACAACACACTAAGTGTGTGCCCTCAGGCCCATACTCCACTACCACATATCTACAACACAAAATCCATGTGTACAGTACATATGTTATCATGTGTGTGTATGCATGTGTGTGTGCCTATGTTTGCATGTCCCCGCTGTTCCATAAGGTGTATTTTTGGTACCCAGTGGAACTTTTAAATCTTGTAGCGGATGGGGGCCAGAAGGGGGGAGCGGGGTTTAAGGTTGAACTACACAGGCAGGAGCCCAGCCAACAGCGAGTTACTAGTCAAGACCAAGTGCCTGGATTAGGACCTGCGCCGCTTCCTGTGTGAGGTATTCCTTGCAGGTGTCCTGGCGTCTTGCTGAGGCTTGAGTGTGGAATACAGAGCCAAGTGAGTGTACCCTCAGTGGTAGGGAGGGTAGGGCGAGCAGGCCAGAGGTGCCCTTTGTTTGGGTGTAGGGCCTGATGGGCCTTACTAGGTGCCGTTACTTCACAGTCCCCTGCTGTTCCATAAGTACCAGGATCACGCCACGGTTCTTAGCGCTCTGGGAGGAGGACACAATGGGAGTTGTCAACCGTGATGGCGAGATCATGGAACGGGCAGTCCTTCCCCGGGAGGAAGAGGAGCTGTATTTTTACCTGCTTTTTAAATCTGATTCTACTGCTTGCATAATTTACCTGATGTGGAATAGAGTTCCATGTAGTCATGTCTCTATGTAGTACTGTCTGCCTGTTCTGTTCTAGCCTGGGGGACTGTGAAGAGACATCTGGTGGCATGTCTTGTGGGGTATGCATGGGTGTCCGAGCTGTTTGCTAGTATTTTAAAGACAGTTTGGTACCTTCAGATTTTCAACACCTCTTACGAAAACAAGTAATGATGTCAATCTCTCTTCCACTTTGAGCCATGATAGATTGACATGCATGTCATTAATGTTAGCTCTCTGTGTACTTTTAAGGGCTAGCCGTGCTGCCCTGATCTGAGCCAACTGCAATTTTCCTAAGTACCTCTTTGTGGTACCTGACCACACTACCTGACAGTAGTCCAGGTGTGACAAAACCAGGGACTGTAGGACCTGCCTTGTTGATAGTGTTGTTAAGAATGAAGAGCAGCGCTTTATTATGGACAGACTTCCCACCCAATCTTAGCTACTGTTGTATCAATATGTTTTGACCATGACAGTTTACAAAAAAAACTTAGTCAAATCTTTTAAATTGTTGCATTGCGTTAATATTTTTGTTCAGTGTAATTAAAATACTGAGCTATATTGTATGCACATTTTTTATGGGAATGTATATTATTTCATGCTAATACAATTGCTCAGAGAAAGAGATTTTGTTTAAACAAGTAATATCATTTTTTTCTCAAAACGGTAGAGGTCCAAAATGACACGTTTTCAATACCTCACCTTGCGAGAATAACAGCACTGAGCCTTTTCCTAAAATATTTTATGAGTTGGAGAACAGAGGGATCTTAGACCATTCCTCCATACAGAATCCTCCAGAGTTTCTTGATATCCTTTGTCTGCACCTATGGACTGCCTTCTTCAATTCAAACCACAGATTTTCCAATGGGATTCAAGTCTGCAGACATGTTGATTTTGTGGCCAATTAACTATTTCTTTGTGGATTTTGATGTGTGATTGGGGTTATTGCCTTTCTGGAAGATCCACTTGTGTTCAAGTGTCAGCCTCCTGGCAGAGGCAACCAGGTTTTGGGATAAAATATCCTTGTACTGAGTAAAGTTCACGATGTCATTGACCTTAACAAGGGCCCCAGGACCAGTGGAAACTAAATAGCCCCATAACATCAAAGATCCACCATATTATACGGTAGGTACGGGGTCCTTTTCTGCTTATGTATTCTCATTTCGACACCAAACCCACCACTGGCTTGGGAGGCCAAAGAGCTCAATGTTCATATCATCTCACCAAAGCACCAGTTCCAATCCAAGTGTGAATGCCGTTTAGCAAACTCCAGGCGTCTGCCTCACATGCAGAAGCACTAGGTGATCAAATCATCTGCCAGGCAGCAAGAAGGCACCGAGACTTCCATACCCCCACACTCCTTTTGTTTAAATACTCAAGGGCTCTCCATCGACAGTACCCCTTCCAAAAACTCTGTCTGAATATGAGGCCCATGGTGAAGACACCACGACCGACTGACCAGAGCCACCAACTGTCCACTCTTTATATACCAACACCTGTGTGTGTGTGTGTGTGTGTGTGTGTGTGTGTGTGTGTGTGTGTGTGTGTGTGTGTGTGTGTGTGTGTGTGTGTGTGTGTGTGTGTGTGTGTGTGTGTGTGTGTGTGTGTGTGTGTGTGTGTGTGTGTGTGTGTGTGTGTGTGCTCGCGCACGGTCTCGGAGCTCCTTTGTTAAGAGTGTAAGGATTTGCAATCTCATCAACTCAATAAAACTATCCTGATACGGGTTGTGTATAACACATCCGCTATGCGTGTGGATGCGCCTAAACTACTTTAATGAAAGTTTGTGCCTATAGGGCTAAGGAGCATCTGACATGTCCATGGTATGTCCAGCAGCATGGGGCTGGGGAAAAGAGGCATTTTGACCAAGAGCCAACCATCGTGTATAACCACCCGCTCATCCCGTGCTCCACACACATGTCAGCACACACACGTCATATGTGGTCATAGCTTAGCTACAGCGAGGGAGGCACTTTAGAGACACTATAGCAGCTGAACAAATGCCAACAAGCACCGTACACATTTCCAACACAGGACACTGAACAAGACAAACAGCTGCATAAACTAAACTATTACGATGACACTACCAACATTTAACTTTCATAAGATTGAACCTTTCACACACCGAAGGATAAAGCTACTTGCGACCCGCAAGTACAGATGATTTGGTGTTTATTGCGGGTCGCAAGTAGCTTTATCCTTCATTGGCTAAGATGATTCATCACTAAACCTTAATACAGATGTAGGATCTTAATTTGATCACCTTGTTACAGGAAATGTTAAACACGTTTGTAATTTCCACTTCATTTTCCCGTATGAAAAATGGATCAACCCCTACAAAAATGTCCATTAATTATAATCCACATAATAATTCAAATGTCCTCTTGTTGCAGGATTATTTTCCTGCTGTAGCAAACTGGCTCAAATTAAGATCCTAGATCTGTACAGCTCCAGAGAAATGTAATCAATCTCATTTTATCCAATTACTCTCACCACAATCTTCTGAAAAACACAAGTGAAATCAGTTTTAAAACAGAAACAAATCATTTACACTGTAGACCATGTTAATGTACCCGGCAATATATAGTGACTGCAACAGAGGCCCTGCCCACTCTTTGTGTACATGTACAGCCTCTTAAATAGAACACACTGTTCTCTTACTGCCCCCTCTCAGTCCCTTCCCAACACGCCAGAAACTGCACCTGACCCCATATACTCTCCGTCCGCAAACAAATTCAAAATGGGAGAGGGCCTTTACCTCCATTACTAGCTCCGTCTTTGGAATGAAGCTTTCTTCAACCTCCTGCACTGCTGCAGTTTCTTCTGTAGGTGGCCCCACTGCAGTTTCTTCTGTAGGTGGCCCCACTGCAGTTTCTTCTGTAGGTGGCCCCACTGCAGTTTCTTCTGTAGGTGGCCCCACTGCAGTTTCTTCTGTAGGTGGCCCCACTGCAGTTTCTTCTGTAGGTGGCCCCACTGCCGTTTCTTCTGTAGGTGGCCCCACTGCAGTTTCTTCTGGGGCTTCAACTGGGCCGTCGACCACATCTGGGGTTTCAATTGGGGCTTCGACCTCCAATGTGGCTTCTTCAGCCTCTACTGGAGCTTCGACTGGCGCCTCAACTTCAACCTCTACTGCAACCACTTCAGCCTCTAACGCCGCCACCATAGGTTTAGGCTCCGGTACCTCGACTGGGGCCAGCAGCGCTACAACGGGGACGTTTACTACTTGAGTCTGTATGGGGACAAGCTTTGGACACTTTGCCACTTCTTTGACTTTAACAGGGGGGGCCGCCACAGCAGCCACTCCTGGGGTCCCTTTGCCAGTGCCAGCAACATGCTGCTCCTCAAGGACTTTCCTCTGGGCCTGCTGCTCAACACACAGAGCGAGCGAGCGAAAGACAGAGAGAGAGAAGGGTGTCAGATTAACTTTACCTTGAATCACTCCACTTTGATTAAACATTGAAAGATGTAGAGAAAAAAATATGGGGAGAGGCTGCTGAAGGTAATCCAGCCAGAGGGCTGTTAGTTATTGAATTCCTCATCTAGTTTGGGTTTGATGGGGGGGGGGGTATTCTATTCGATGAAATACCAGGGATGCCAAATTAGGATCAACATGTTTTCCCAAAGGGGACAGAGGACTAAACCTTTGAGCTATGGCGCCGATCAATGGGGCAGGGGGTGGGGGTGCAAACTAGTTAGATAATGGCAGTAAATTAGCTGAATCTGAGTGATTCTGACAGGTCAAGTCAGGCGGGACCGAAACCTGCGAGTCAGCAGGGCTCAGGGCTCCGGATGGGGCCCCGCATGGCAGACAGTAAACTAATCGCATTATAATCCGGTTACAATCATACCCTACGCCTCGTTAGCTGCAAGAGACGAAAGGCCAGCCAGCAGAGTTTACACAGCCCACCAAGTGCATAAGCCCAGTGAGTGTGCATACAAAAACAGCTCTGCCTTTGGTCTGTCCGTCAGACCAACCCCTCCCTGCCCCTTTTGTAATGGTACGATTTCGAGGTTTTTTGAACCCGTCATCAACAGGACTGGTCTGAAGGACATTTACTAGGCATCATCATCCTTTGGAAATAAACTAGAAAAACTGTTTTGAAAAGGCGGGGGAGCACAATAAAAGCACATGTTATGAAAGTCAGTAAGCAGAACATGAGCCCTAGTTAGTGCTCGGAGTGTCAATCAGCAAGAGACCTCCCTTCCACGCACCTCCGTAGATATCTAGAGCACGCAGAGGTGATAAGGCTAACTGATTTGGGATACGTTTTTATTTGGGCGTCTGTGAAAGGTTTCATGGCACAGGCCCTCCTAAAAAAAGCAGTCTGGTGGAGGACATGCCTACGATTCATTACCAAATACAGGCTTGGTTTGAGTGGAGTCTTGCCAGAAAACTAGGGGGAAGAGAGTGTTTAGGAGAACTTCTTTCTCACCATATTGAGAAGTATTTGCAAGGGATCGCTAGTGTAGTGCATGTACAATGTTAGGCCTACTGGCTTATTGCTGAGCTATGACAGAGCTCTGGATAACATTACAACTGAAAGTCACAAAGGGAATTGAAATTTTGTGATTTGTAGAATACACATTCAAGTCAGTTTATGTGAAAGGAAGAATACATTGTGAGAAGGGTTACAGAGAACTGTCCTGTTGCTGCGTTACATTATCATGCTGTAAATGGAGGAGGACCACGTTCTAAAATGGAGGATACATGAAACTCCTGGACTCTCATCACCCCCCCCACACACACAAATGAAAGGATCTTCAGCCGCCCCCCACCCAAGCACAGAGTGTGCAAAGCATTGTGACAGTTATGTGCACGTTTGTAATGCCATCCCACCTCTGGTTAGACAATTGCGAAAGATGGTGGAATAATACAACCAGTAGTCCTAAATTAAAGTGCTCTAATCCCGTGCACGACAATTAAATGAATAGGTGATAGTTTAGGCCTAAATGACTGGCCAAACAATTGCCGCAAACATAGAGTGCAAACCACTGTGTTGTTCTGCACAATTTGCGCCAATAATGTGTGCTAGTGATAAACCTTCAAATCAGATTTACAACAAAATCTCAGAACCAGCATGGCCATGTCACAGATTCTTTATAACAATTTATAGATATGGCATCCCGAGTGGTGCAGCGGTCTAAGGCACTGATCAGTGCTAGAGGCGTAACTACAGATCCGAGGTTCGATCCCGGGCTGTGTCGCAGCCGGCCGCAACCGGGAGATCCATGAGGCGGCACATAATTGGCCCAGCGTAGTCCGTGTTAGGGGAGGGTTTGGCCAGCTGGGATGTCCTTGTCCCATCGTGCTCTAGCGACTCATTGTGGTGGCCGGGTGCATGCACACTGGCTTCGGTTGCCAGTTGTACAGTATTTCTTCCAACACATTGGTGCGGCTGGCTTCGGGTTAAGCGAACAGTGTGTCAAGAAGTAGTGCGGCTTGGCGGGGTTGTGTTTTGGAGGATGCATGGCTCTCGAGATTCGCCTCTCCCAAGTCCGCACGGGAGTTGCAGCGATGGGACAAGACTAACTACCAATTGAATATTACGAAATTGGGGAGAAAAAGGGTAAAAAGTACAAAAAAGTTGATAACCTACTTGGCTAAGTACACAGCGAGATCAAACTTTATGCATGGCCCTTAATCATACATTGCCAACTAGGCGCGCCGTGCCTGGTACATTACAGAGCCAGGAGTAGACTAAATAAAACAGTTCGGCAGGCAGGGTGCTGGTCATGTAGCCAGACGAGCTACATCCAAAGCCCATCATGTAGCTGGGTGGATTGGGATATATGGATTGTGCAACCTGAACTCAGGGTTAGGTCGTAACAAAGTAAACAAAAATCAGGGAGTTTAAATTTGTTTGTTACGTTTGGTATGGTATTAATTTGTGGATGTCCATCATTCATTTCGTATGATGTTACAAATTACAATTTGTATGATATGTTACGAATTTCAATTTGTTGTGGTTTAGGTAGGTGACTACTAGACGGCTAACGTTTAGGGTTAGGAGTTAGAGTTAGCCAACGTGCTAAGAAACCTTTGGATTGCTAGATGTTCGCGTTATACACCCACCCATGCACTCCAACATCCAACCAACTCAGACAGCCATAAGTAACCTTCAGTCTTATGTAACCATACCAAACACAACATATCATACTAATTTTGAATGTCCTGAATTATCGTTTACCATGTTACGTCTCGCCTATGAGACCAGGCTGATGGATTGGAAATTATATTGGCAGTAGTTTCTTCGCATGCTTCAACCAGTCTTTTAAAAAACTATCAGTAATTTAGAATGTGAAAAACTATTTAGTTTGCCTAAAAAGAGGTTTGCTCGATCATGGTCAGGATCATTCATCCAATGATATATTGTTTAATGTTTGGTGAATTTCAATGGATAAACTGTTCAATGCACTTCGACTACCAGAGTGGAGGGGAACACGTGTAGCACGGATTACAAAAAAAATAAATAATAATCTAATCATAATTAGCTATAATATGGAGGAACTGAAGGAACCCTGGTGTGCGCACTTACCACCCTCCTCATGCGGCGCTTGTTCTTCTTCCTTTTGCTGGGCATGTTCGTGTTTTTGGTTGAAGCTACAAGAAAGAATTAAGAACTTTGATTTCTGTCCTCCCCGGAGATGGAGAAAGTGTGCGTCGGCAAAGCGGAGACTGTCACAGTAGCACCGGTCTGATGACCAGATGATACTGATGGACCGAACATTGTGCATCTTTTTAAAGCACTCGTTGTTGTTGTTTTTTCCATCTCTGCCTGGACCTATCGGGAGGAGGATGGTGGAGGGGGCGTTAACGATAGAGGGGTGTGTGCGCCCCTTGTTTGATAGAGTCCAGTAGGCTTGCCTTGTCCGCAAACTGGCGTTGTTTTCTGATGTTATGTAACGGTTTTGTCAAGAAGTGATACAGCTTTTGTCAAAATGTACTTTTCGTAGTAAGCTTAGGAAAATTTACGCAGCAGGTATGGATAATGAATGTAGCAAATTAGGATAATAAGGTTAAAGTTAGGAAAAGAGTTAGGGTTAGCTATAAACCCACCAAAATCTAAAACTGTATCCATCTAGGCATACCTCCATCGTTTTGGACGGCTTCCGAAAACGTAGCCTATCCAGACCCCTTTTTCGAGCTCGAATGTGTCGATTCTGTTTGAAAATGTGCGGTCACACTCACGCTTGGTTTAACTGTCTTGATCTCCTCACTGTGCGTGTCCCATTTATGCATCTCCCCATTTAGAACATGCTTAAACGAGCCTACTCCTCATGCCAGTGTTTTAGCTCGGAACAAACAGAGTTGTCCTAACTTGTCAAGTGTGTCTGCTAAATGACTTAAATGTAAATGTAAATGTTTGTCTGTTGCGTTTATGATCTTCACATGCGCTGAAAATAGATTTAAATCATCTGAGCAAATATAGCCTAGGTGGGTCTTCCTAAAAACACGCCACTTCGATACAAGTGACCTTTCGTAGCAGTTTAGGAGAGCATTTTCGCGAGCTAACCCTAACCATTTTCATAACCTTAACCTAATTTTCCTAACCTGCTACGAAAAAGTCGTAGCTGTATCGAAATGGCGTGTTTTTAGGGAATCTCGTCCAGGCCTTGCAATAATGTACTGTATTCAGCAGACAGCACATTACACAAGTTGGATACATGGAGGCGTGTTGTATGTCAGTCTGTCAGGCTCTTTGTTTGGGTTAGTGAGCACTGAGCAGACCCACTTTAATACGATAGAGTAGCCTAGTGGTGTGCCCTAGCCCAGGGGTTGTCAAAGTGTGGTCTGTGGAGGAGGTACTGCAGGGGGTCCGCGGCCAGATAAAAAAAAAAAAAGGGATATGTGCAATAATTGTATTGGGTGTAACACAATACAATGTAATAATATGAATCTACAATTTATGTTTTTAAAGGTCCAATATCTCAATATCAAATCATTTCGGATTAAAAATTAAGTACCTTACTGTCAATTGTTCAATGAAAATGGTCAGAAACAAACACAAAAGTGATCTTAGCAGTGAGCAATTTCTCAAGCAAAAAATTTGCAAGGACTGAAGGGAAAACTGAAAATTAGCTGTTTATAGCAGAGAGGTTTGGAACTTAATGTCATAAGGTGAATGCACCAATTTGTAAGTCGCTCTGGATAAGAGCGTCTGCTAAATGACTTAAATGTTAAATGGAACTCCCATAGGGCAGCGCACAATTGGACCAGTATTGTCCGGGTTTGGCCAAGGTAGGCCGTCATTGTAAATAAGAATGTGTTCTTAACTGACGAGCCTAGTTAAATAAAGGTTACAATGGTCTATTAACTAATTTCACCAGGTAGGCCAAAACTCCATCCCACCAAAACAGACTGACATTTCGGGTGGTCTTTTCAAACAGCTCTTACACTAAAAGGGCATTATCCAACCTGGATTCATGTTATGGTATGGTATGTATTCATTTGTGGATGTCCATTAGGGCTGTGCTGACTAGTCAGACAAAACTAGTATCGTAACGGATATGGGCAATTTTATGGATACGATTATGAACCGAGTTCTTTTGTATTATCCTTAATCTAAAAAATAACATTTTCCGTGGCAGCACGCATCTTTCTCATGTCAATCAGTCATGTGTAAGGTTTTGCATGGTCTAAATTACTCAACTGGCTAGTTTGCGTCACTGTAAAGAGAAATCCTGCTGCTCTGATTGGAGAGAGTGAAGCTGTATTTCTCCGTCCACAAAATTCAACTTGATCACTTTTCTTGGCATGTTTTCGGTCCAATCGTTTAGATTGCTTCTACCTGCTACTATGGTAAATCACATGGCAAGGACGTTTGCTAACAATGTGTATTATATCTAAAAGGTGGGACACGGGTAGGGGAAAAGGACGAAACGCGAATGCGCAATCTGACTGAGTGACAGCAAATTTGGCTGCCTGCTGCAAATTGAGGAAACACAGACACATACAAACACACCCCTCAGCGCGCTGTTCCAAAACGGTATTTTTTTTTTGCAGAGAGAATGTGCAGGAAGGTATTATGCGAACACCTATCTCGGCATATTAAAACAATTCAGTTTTTTCCGATCACGAGTATCATCCGATCCGATTATCAACTGTCAATGGCCATGTCAGCACACCCCTAATGTCCATCATCCATTTCGTATGATATGTTACAAATGTACAATAGGTATGATGTATTTCAAATTCCAATTTGTTGTGGCTAACGCTAATGTTACCTGGCTGGCTAAGGTTAGCTATGTTGGGGGTTGCGGTTGGGGAAGGGTTAGCTTATATGCTAAGTAGTTGCAAAGTTGCTAATTAGCTAAACTGATTAAGTTAACAATGATGAGGTTTGAACACACAACCTTTTGGGTTTATAGTTGTTCACTTCATACGCCCACCCATCCGCACCGACCAACCACCCTCTTCGTTTTTGCCTTATTAAGTAACCTTGTGTCTTTTGTAAACGTACCAAACGTAACATATCACACCAATTTGAGTGTCATGGACTTTCATTTACTATGATACATCTAGTCTATGACCCCATTTAGGTCCCTACTTGACAAGAAAGAGAAGAAGTTTTACAATCATTCTTTATCTCTTTGTTGACATAACACTGGTTCAATTCTAAGTGACTTACTTGCCCATGGTTGTTTCTCACGGAGAGAACGAAGTGAAATCAGATGACACAAGGTACAATGCCGCTCTTAAAACTATGATAAAATGTAACAACATTGCGCACCAGTGGCACAAATGTAGCCTAATTTTGTATTTCGATGTAACTACATGGTCAGACTGGGGCCTCTGAAATGTGGGTTTCCCTTTGGCATGGCACAGAATGGGGGAGATTAAAGCTTGAAAACTTTTTTTACTAAAAAAAAAAAAAAAAAACGTTACTTATAAATTACAATTATATGTACCCATTGATTCTTGAAGATTACAACTTATTAATGCCTCACGATTTAGTTGAACTGTCGCACCCCATCCGAACCCAAAATATGAGTTTTTTAGGCTATTCCAATGTTTGTGAACAATATAGCCTACATGTAAACAAACACTGTATAGCCTCAAAACATGATAAAAACTATAATTTTGATATCATGGATGGTCAGTCCTTGTCATTTAATTAGAAAGTGGTTACATTCCTCCAGGCCATCCCTCAGCTTTTCACCAAAACAGGCTGGGTGACCACTTTGTTATTGATTTAAAAAAAATGCTTTCTAGAGTAAGGCAGCTCCAAAATACAGGTGTTTCAGTCTAGTTTAGTGCTTTCTTAGGGGATGGGGCAGCCAGCGGAAAATACTGAGCTTAGAGGTTGGTAATGTCCTCTAGTTGCGCTGTGATTGGCTCAGTGTTCTGTTACTCATGGGGACACTACGTCCCCGCAAAATCTGTGGAGAGCTCGAAAATTCAAGCCCCTTGGGTGCTGCCATAGAGTTACATCAGAAGTGCCCATCCAAGAAGGCTCAAGGTCATTAGCCCCAGATAAAATGATGTCAAAACACATTATATTTACTGTAGCTTTGATTGGACTGATCATGTCAACATCTTACTTTCAAAGTCTTAGCTAGCAGTCATCATCATGAATCAAGACAACAATATACTGGCACATCCTTTTCAATCCTTGTCATATGAAGAGAAATGATAGATAAAACGTGTCGGTGCTCATTGGCCATTGAACATAAACATTACACAACAAGTTGGAAATTGCAAATTCAACAATGAGTGTTTTGGAAGGAATCAGTGGCTAACTGCAGGTGTTGCAAAGCTATCACTAGCCTACTATTCAGTGGAGTGGGTGTGTGGTCCAAGTCTGGATTTATGGGCTCTTTCCCAAGCTTAATAAAAGGATGAGCAGTCACATGGAACAAACTTCAGTGAGTTCAAGACAACTGGGAACTCTGGAAAAAACTAGTCCCGACTGGGAAAATGTGTTTTGAACGGTCATCCAATTCGGAATTCCAAGTCGGGAACTCGGGCCTCTTTCTTGAGCTCCGACATGAAGATCACTGACATCATGAGTTGACCTTGTTTTTTTTTCTAAGTTCCAAGTTGTCTTAAAAGCATCATAAATCCAGAGAATGGCAGAATTTGATGACAAAGTTTGATGACAAGGACCACCGCGCCACCTTCCTGTTCAAGTGAGCACGGAACAAAAAGGTGAGTCTAAAAATGTATTTTATGCTATTGCATAAATTATGCAATATGCCAAAGATATATGTATACTGTAGTAAAGAAAGTAATAGTAAGTGTATGTTGTGTAGTAAGCTGTTTGTTAGTAGCACATGTGTCTCACCCTAATAATTTGGTCCCTTTCCCCCTCATAACTTAACCTACTGTTCTGACTTGGTGATTCACATGTAGCCTGTTTTAGATAAATGTAATCATCAAATATTGTAAGAACTTTCATTGTCTGCTTATATGCCCCCTTTATGTATCCATGGATCTGACTTGGTGTACAGGGAGAATACTGTAAGAATGGCCCATGTTTCTAATTCTGTCGCTGTACATTTCAAAAGTGCTGAACAAATAGTTATGACTACATCCGTCCTAGCTCGCTCATTAATGTCTTTATCAAAATTACGGCTTGCCTCTTATCCGCTCATCGTCTCCTTATGCCAAAGTTAAAAAACAGCTCAATTGTCAGTAGTAACCACATTTGTTTAAGCAAGTTAACCATCTCAGCTATATATATTTTTAAAGGTAGTAAATGAGGCTGAATTAACTGTTTCGCTGCCAGACAAGGCTCCGCTGATAGCCAGGTGTGGCAGTGGCAAGGATTCACTCCATGGTACTGAAAAGAAAACTATGCTGTTGGGGAAGCTTTATGTAGACCCTAACAGTTTGTGGGCACAGTTTGTCATCATTATAGTGCAAGTCATGTATTTTTTAGTGTTGTGTAGTGGCTTTGCCCCACCAAGATGTACATGCTACTATTACCACTGGACAGTTCTAAGATCTATGACGTATTTATCATATTCATATTCTAAGTTGGTGTTGTTGTACAGTAGGTTGCAGGTTCATTCCCTAGTTGGGGCAAGTACAGAACCTTATCTGTTACAGTAGCGCAACGTGACTCAGAACCAGATTTGGAAAGGGTTGAATTCATAATTGTGACTACCCTCTAAGTCAGAGGCGGTCGGTGCCATTTAAGATATTTCTTTTACAGCATATTGGATGAATGTCATTCATATCTCATTCACCCAGCTCAATGTAACATCGATAGGTTTAGGCTACTACATGATACTCACATTTTCCTTAAACCCATCATGAGGTTGCTACATCCTAGCCTATGAATGAAAGTATACAATGTAGGTGCACAGGTCGAGAGAAATTTGAGTAATCAAGAAAGATAGACATTGACATATTCAAAAACACTTTGCACACTCTTGTCACACCTAACTGATCTAGGGTGTTATCATTAGTCCAACAGTTCCAAAGAGAGTTTCTATTGTACAAATTCAGGTATGTTTATCCATGTTTCTTTCTGTTTGCTTTTGTTTAAGAAACGTTTTTCAAAGGAATTGGCTGAATGAATACACCCCTGATCACGCGCAAACACAGTTCACTTTCATAGCAGCCACATACAAACAGCATGATCCCTTTAGTCGTTACTCTTTCCCTCTCAACTTCTTCAGTGCACAACACCTCAGCTGTCTGTGACCAGGCAAAAAACAACTTTCCAAGCCAAACCTTCATATCGAAACAGCTACACACAGCACACACCTTTGTCGCCATATTAGATAACGTCATAGTCAACATATCTAGAACTAACGTGTTAGAAACCCCGCTACAATCACAGAGTACAGTGTACAGTCAGCAAGCAGTTTAGTAGTTACACCGGCGGGCCCAGTGACGACAATAAATGAATAAAACCAAAAGCTAAACCTTGACTTAAAATACTTCCAGTGTTGGATAGCCATATCCAGCTAGCTAGCATAGTATCCCTCTCTGTTGGGTGTTTGAGTAGGCTAAACTAGCAATCTGCATTCGCTAGCTAAGTGAAATTGGGAAAACAATACAATGAAATATAGCTAGATCTCTTGCTTCTCCTTCACTTTTGGATAAATTAAGTTGTTTTTCAACTATTGTCTTTCTCTGAGTCAACTACTCACCACATTTTATGCAGTGCTAGCTAGCTGTAGCTTATGCTTTCACTGCTAGATTAATTCTCTGATCCTTTGATTCGGTGGACAACATGTCAGTTCATGCTGCAAGAGCTCTGATAGGTTGAAAACCCTTTTGCAATTATGTTAGAACAGCTGGAAACTGTTCTGCTGTTTAAAGAAGCAATTAAACTGGCCTTCTTTAGACTAGATGAGTATCTGGAGCATCCGCATTTGTGGGTGCCCACAAACGGAACTTGTCATAATTACTATGCAAGTCTATGGAAGGGAGTTGAGAACCACAAGCCTCCTAGGTTTTGTATTGAAGTAAATATACCCAGAGGAGGACAGAATCTAGCTGTCCTCCGGCTACGCCATGGTGCTATCCTACAGAGTGGTGTTGAGGCTACTGTTGACCTTCACTGCAAAAACAGTGTGTTTTAATCAATCATTTGGTGACGTGAATATATTTAGTGTAGTTTTATCAAAAAAGTATTTTCCTGAAATTCACTGAGGAAGATGGTCGTCCCCTTCCTCCTCCGTGAAGCCCCCAATGCTCTAAGTGTTCTACAATATAAAGAATGAGGTGTTTCGCAACCAGACGCGACCGGGAGGTCCTTGTCCCTTCGCGCTCTAGCGACTCCTGTGGAAGGGCCGAGCACATGCATGCTGACATGTCGGCCAGTTGTACAGCGTTTCCTCCGACACATTGGTGCTGTTGGCTTCCGGGTTAAGCGAGCAGTGTGTCAAGAAGCAGTGTGGCTTGGCAGGGTCGTGCTTTGAAGGACGCATGGCTCTCGACCTTCTTCTCACCTGAGTCCGTACGGGAGTTATAATATGTTATAATATGTAATATGAATATATGATTATTAAACATATCAATAGCAATATGCAAAATCCCTATACAGTGCGTTCGGAAAGTATTCAGACCCCTTGACATTTTCAAAAATTTGTTACGTTACAGCCTTATTCTAAAATTGATTAAATTGTCTCTCCAGAGATGTTAGATCAGTTTCAAGTTCAGGCTCTGGCTGGGCCACTCAAGGACATTCAGAGATTTGTTCCGAAGCTACTCCTGCGGTGTCTTGGCTGTGTGCTTAGGGACGTTGTCCTGTTGGAAGGTGAACCTTCGCCCCAGTCTGAGGTCCTGAGTGCTCGGTAGAAGATTTTCATCAAGGATCTCTCTGTACTTTGCTCCGTTCATCTTTCCTCGATCCTGACGAGTCTCCCAGTCCCTGCTGCTGAAAAACATCCTCACAGCATGATGCTGCCACCACCATGCTTCACCGGGATGGTGCCAGATTTCCTACAGAAGTTGATGCTTGGCATTCAGGCCAAAGAGTTCAATCTTGGTTTCATCAGACCAGAGAATCTTGTTTCTCATGGTCTGAGAGTCCTTTAGGTGCCTTTTGGAAAACTCCAAGCGGGCTGTCATGTGCCTTTTACTGAGGAGTGACTTCTGTCTGGCCACTCTACCATAAAGACCTGATTGGTGGAGTGCTGCAGAGATGGATGTCCTTCTGGAAGGTTCTCCTATCTCCACAGAGGAACTCTGGAGCTCTGTCAGAGTGACCATCAGATTCCTGTTCACCTCCATGACCAAAGCCCTTCTTCCCTGATTGCTCAGTTTGGCCAGCACTAGGAAGAGTCTTGGTGGTTCCAAACTTCTTCTATTTAAGAATGATGGAGGCCACTGTGTTCTTGGGGACCTTCAATGCTGCATAAATGTTTTGGTACCCTTCCCCAGATTTGTGTCTCAACCAAATCCTTTCTCGGAGCTCAATAGACAATTCCTTCGACCTCATGGCTTAGTTTTTGTTCTGACATGCACTGTCAACTGTGGGACTTTATATAGACAGTTGTGTGCCTTTCCAAATCATGTCCAATCAATTGAATTTACCACAGGTGGACTCCAAGTTGTAGAAACAGCTCAAGGATGATGGAAACAGGAAGCACCTGATCCCAAATTCAAGTCTCATAGCAAAGGGTCTGAATACTTATGTAAATAAGGTATTTTAGTTTTTTTTAAATACATTTGCAAACATTTCTAAAAACCTGTTCTCGCTATGTCATTATGGGGTATTGTGTGTAGATTAGGACATATATACATTTGATCCATTTTAGAATAAGGCTGTAAAGTAACAAAATGTGGAAAAAGTCAACGGGTCTGAATATTTTCAGAAGGCACTACCGTTCAAAAGTGTGGGGTCACTTAGAAATGTCCTTGTTTTTAAAGAATAGCACATTTTTTGTCCATTAAAATAACATTGAATTGATCAGAAATACAGTGTAGACATTGTTAATGTTGTAAATTATTATTGTAGATTTTTTATGGAATATCTACATAGGTATACAGAGGCCCATTATCAGCAACCATCACTCCTGTGTTCCAATGACACGTTGTGTTAGCTAATCCAAGTTTATGGGGGCCTCCCACTCCTCTTTCTATTCTGGTTAGTGCCCTGTTCTGTGAAGGGAGTAGTACACAGTGTTGTACGAGATCTTCAGTTTCTTGGCAATTTCTTGCATGGCATAGCATTAATTTCTCAGAACAAGAATAGACTGACAAGTTTCAGAAGAAAGTTCCTTATTTCTGGGCATTTTGAGCCTGTAATCGAACCCACAAATGCGGATGCTCCAGATACTCAACTAGTCTAAAGAACGCCAGTTTAATTGCTTCTTTAAACAGTAGAACAGTTTTCAGCTGTTCTAACATAATTGCAAAAGGGTTTTCTAATGATCAATTAGCCTTTTAAAATTATAAACTTGGATTAGCTAACACAACGGGCCTTTGGAAAACAGGTGTGAGTGATGGTTGCTGATAATGGACCTCTGTACGCTTATGTAGATATTCATAACAAAATCAGCCGCTTCCAGCTACAATAGTAATTTACAACATTAACAATATCTACACTGTATTTCTGATCAATTTGATGTTATTTTAACAGACAACATGTTTTATTTTCTTTCAAAAACAAGGACATTTGACCCCACACTTTTGAACGGTAGTGTATATATATTGTAATGAACCGCAAGGTCGCCGAAACTTGCACGTTGTTTGTTGACCAGCATAAACAGTCTAGGACACAAATTTTCCATGGAATAATCAGGTTGTATTTTATTTGAATGAACAGACAGTGCACCCCAGCACTGACCAGCTGCTCACAAAGCCTTCCCAAAAACTCTCTCTCAGCATGCCTCTCGCATCCTCACATACAGAAACTCATTTGCATAACATTGTGTGATAGGCTGAGAGACTTTCGAATGTGTAAAACATTACAATATATATTTACCCCAAAAAATGGGGGATTGGAAAGGATGCAGACAGTTACATTGATGGACGCTGCAATCTATCTGCAATATTAAGGCTGATCTACCCCCCCAAAAAAATCTTGAAAAAAATCAATGTATGTCCTGAACACAAAGTGTTAGGTTTGGGTAACATCCAACACAACATCTCACTGAGTACCACTGTTCATATTTTCAAGCATGGTGGTGGCTGCATCATGTTATGGGATTGCTTGTCATCGTCAAGGACTAGGGAGCTTTTTAGGATAGAAAGAAATGGAATAGAGTTAAGCACAGGCAAAATCCTAGAGGAAAACCTGGTTCAGTCTGCTTTCCAACGGACACTGGAAGATGGGTAGCCTAGCGGTTAAGAGTGTTGGGTCAGTAACCGAAAGGTCGCTTGAATGAACCCCGAGCCGACTCTGTGAAAAATCTGTCAATGTGCCCTTGAGCAAGGCCCTTAACCCAAATTGCTCATGTAACTTGCTCTGGATTAGAGCATCTGCTAAATTACTCAAATGTAAATGTACCTTTCAGCAGGACAAAACCTAAAACACAAGGCCAAATATACACTGGAGTTGCTTACCAAGACAATTAATGTTCCTGAGTGGCCTAGTTACAGTTTGGACTTAAATCGTCTTGAAAATCTATGGCAAGACTTTAAAATGGCTGATCAACAACCAACTTGACAAAACTTGAAGATATTTTAAATAATAATGAGCAAATATTGTACAATCCATGTGTACAAATATCTTAGAAACATACCCAGAAAAGCTCACAGCTGTAATCGCTGCCAAAGATGATTCTAACATATATTGACTTATACTTATGTAAATGAGATATTTCTCTATTTCATTTTCAATAAATTTGCAAAAATGTCTAAAAACATGTTTTGACTGGGATATTGTGTGTAGATGGGTGAGAGAGAAAAAATCTATTGAATCAATTTTTAAATTCAGGTTGTAACACAACAAAATGTAGAATAAGTCAAGGGGTATGAATACTTTCTGAGGGCATTGTATGTGTGTATGTATGGGGGGGGTGAAGAAACTAGATGTTGCCTGTGGCAAGCAGTGGTCTTTGGTCACCAAATCTGGTGTGCGCTCTGGCCAGTCGGTCAGGAGAGATTATGCCTGGTTCCAGTTTTAATGGCGAGAACTAGGTCCACATATGCAATGGACGGGAGGAAGTCTAGAATGTGAAATGCAACATAGATCAACAGGAGTAACCATATCAAGGGACACGGTGGAGAGCTGACTGCTCAGTAGGACACATGATGGACATGTGGGGGGCAGGTATAGAGTGTGAGAAGGGCTTTTGGTAAATACAGAGAAAAGCCTTTGCACGTGTGTGTGTGTGTGTGTGTGTGTGTGTGTGTGTGTGTGTGTGTGTGTGTGTGTGTGTGTGTGTGTGTGTGTGTGTGTGTGTGTGTGTGTGTGTGTGTGTGTGTGTGTGTGTGTGTGTGTGTGTGTGTGTGTGTGTGTGTGTGTGTGTGTGTGTGTGTGTGTGTGATAGTTAGCATGTCTTCTCTGTATTCCTGCCCTGATTTCTACTAACATGAGCCACTTCCACTCACCACAACCTGCTTAGCAGCACAAGGAACCTGAAGAATGTGATCTGTCAAACAAACCTAACCACCGAAACCATGGCTCCCAGCTCACCATCCCTACCACCTGTAAATACCCCACACCTCAATCTCTGTCAAAATCCCTCCTTAGTTTCTCGCCACAGTGATGGTGACCCTTGACTACCCTCCATAAACCTACCGGATCAGTGATAATAATGCCCCTCTGTTCCCTTGGGCTGCATGGACAAAGTAGTGCCACCCTGACTCACATGGCTGAGCATGTTCGACATTAATCTGAGTGGCTCCTCTAGGAATTCATATTATGGAGCGGAGCGAGTGATGAGCATACAGCAGTACTTCAGTTGGCCCATCGCTCAATCCCCCCCTATAGGGAGCAGCAACTGCTGTGTCCAGTCATCAGTCAACAGCAAGCATGAAGACACACGTGTATATTTGCTCTCTCTTCCCTTCCTTCCTTCTTCCCCCCAACTTGTTCTGTCTCTGTTTGTCTTTCATTATCTGGGTTTCCTTCTTTTTAGTCGGCCCTCCAGGCATGTGGCTTGAGCTTATTTCCGCCATGCCAAAGTCCCAGATGTGGTGGTCAATGAGAGAGAGGGGGTAGATGGTGACATGTAACAGGAGTTTTTTATTGGAGTGCTATTGGCCTCAATAGCCTGACTCCTTGATCCAAATGTGCCAAATGCATAAGAGACCTTTGAAAAAGCCTAACTTGGCAAACTTGTCTTGTTGAGAATTAATATATAGCAAATAGCATCATTAGTGTGAGTTTATGAACCTTGGAATCACAGGAGGCTGCTGAGGGGAGGACGGCTCATAATAATGTCTGGAATGGAGTGGGTAGAATGGTATCAAACACATAGAAACCATGTGTTTGATGAGTATGATACCATTCCATTTATTGTTGCAGCCATTACTATGAGCCCGTCCTCCCCAATTAAGGTTCCACCAACCTCCTGTGCTTGCATCCTCTGAATATACACTAACTACCAAACTCTATTGATCAACTGTAAAGTCAACAAACCTCCCATGGTCAGCGTATATATATTCTCAGATGGACTGCTATATATCTCACCATGAATCCATAACAATAGTGTAACAATTGGCAAAAGGCCATATTTGAAGGTTAGATCTAAAGATCTGTGTTAGACAGGTTCATGTGATGGATGATACTTAGCAATATAATTATTATATGTTTGGAATATGTCGAGGTCAGAGAGAGAATGAGATAGAGGGGGTGTCACGTTCGTTGTAAGGAGGAGACCAAGGCACAGAGTGGTAAGCGTACATTCTTGTCACGCCCTGGTCGAAGTATTTTGTGTTTCTTCATTTATTTGGTCAGGCCAGGGTGTGACATGGGTTTATTGTGGTGTGTTTTGTCTTGTTTTTTTGGGGGGTGTTGGGTGTGTGGCTTAGTGGGGTTATCTAGCAAAGTCTATGGCTGTCTGGAGTGGTTCTCAATCAGAGGCAGGTGTGTATCGTTGTCTCTGATTGGGAACCATATTTAGGCAGCCATATTCTTTGAGTGTTTCGTGGGTGATTGTCCTTAGTGTCTTGATGTCCTTATTCTGTGTTAGTTTACACTAGTATTAGGCTGTTCCGGTTTTTGTTACGTTTATTGTTTTGTAGTGTTTGTATTTAGATTCGTGTTACGTTTGTTCATTAAACATGGATCGCAATCTACACGCTGCATTTTGGTCCGACTCTCCTTCACCACATGAGAACCGTTACAATTCTTAATTTATTAAAGAAATGCAACACTGAAAAAACTAACAAAACATGAAGCTAATACAAATAGTGCAGACAGGCAACTAAACATAGAATAAGAACCCACAAAATACCCAAGGGAATATGGCTAGCTAAATAGGGTCCCCAATCAGAGACAACGATAAACAGCTGCCTCTGATTGGGAACCAATTCAAACCTAGACTTACAAAAAACTCTAGACAAGACAAACTAACATACCCACCCTAGTCACACCCTGACCTACCCAAAATAATAAAGAAAACAGAGATAACTAAGATCGGGGCGTGACGGGGAGAGGTTCTTCATAAAAACAATACATTTGCATTGTGGCGCTAACACCCTGGTGCTTTGATAGTGTCATGACACTCAATTCACTTACTCATAAAGAAAACCGACTGACAAAGGGGGTACGTTTCTTCTCAAATGTTAAAACCTCTAAAACATTTCTCGAGAAACCTCTCATTAGTGGTACTGGCCTCTACTCCCGTTTCACACACTCACACATGGGGACCAGTTGCTGTCCACACAACTGGCCACTGTCTGAACGGTGAGCACAGGGGAGATGTGTGAACTCTATTCTGGGCAATGCTATGACATTCGTTGAAAAACACCAAACACCACACCCCTGGTCTAAAAACAGGAAAATAGCCTCTGTCAATATATTGGATTACATGAGTGTGAGAGCCTGCCATGTAGACAACATGGTACATTTGTGAATTGTCATATTATCAGTCTAATGATTTGTATTATAGACATAGTTGCAGTGTTTTATTAATAGACTACAGCAGGACTTGGGGTTGGTCTGGACACTCCCAAGGTCGTCTCATGTTGGATTGTCGGGGCTCAGGGAAAGGCGGAGGTGTCAAAAAGGCAGCCACACTGCACTGTAACAACAATGATACATGACATAGTACATGACCCTTGACAGCAATGATACATGAAGACTGCCTGTGTCATGATGTGCCACGTTTCATCAGTGAATCAAATATCATCTTGCTAGCTAAAAACACTAACTCAACAGATGATGTGTGAAAAGTGCACCTTTTCAACGTGAATCCACTTGAACGCACTAGACAACACCATGTATTTGGCTACACATGTTATTGTGTGTGGTTATGTAAAGGCAATGCTCTATGATTTCATTACATGGGCTTCCTACTTCATTGAGGATGCATAAACCGAGATCATTTCTTTACATTACAGCATCTGTTCCACAACGTCTTTTAGTAAGGAAAACAACAACGAAGAGGGATAAAGTGCTGTTCTTACTGGAGATTAGCATTACATTAGCATAGTATGCCTCAAACTTAAATTGCCCGCATTAACGAGGAGGCGAAACACGCCTCGATTCCAAACTAAAACTGTTGTTTGAAAATAATTTCAAATTGACAAGTTGAAACAGCCTATAGATAATTAGCAGGCAGCATGCCTTGGTTTGCGGGAGGGGGGGAAACGGGTTAATTGTCCTGTTGTGTAACAATCACATTTTGGAACAGTGAGCGCATTCTGACATCATGTGCATAAACAAACTCCAGCTGGGGGGGACTGTTAAAGATATTTGGAACTGACACATGAGAAGGTTAACAGATGGTGAACAACACAGGGCTGTGAGATTTTTTTCATTTATGAAATCACCAATGTTGTAGTCTTGTACTCGGTCTTGACTCAGTCATGGAGAATTATAAATGTATATGAAATAGCGCATTATTTCCTGTGATTGCAGACTACTGATGGCAATAAGACATCTAGGAAAATTTGGTGTTAGAAAATCACTTTTTGGAAATCCTTAATACTTCCTGGTTTCACATTTGACTGGGCTTGCTCTCTTGGTCTTGACTTGGTCTCAACCCCCCACCGTCTAGGTTTTGAATCAGACTCCAATAAGGTGGTCTTAGACTCTAGACTAAGCCTACTATTACAAAACGTCAACCTTGCTGTTGGGTAGGGGCGTACTCTACTGGACAAAAGTGAAAATATATAATGATGGGGGGGAAATAAACAGATGCAAAACAGTGAGATTATTGATTGATGTTTATAATAATTATATTTATTCAAATGAGTTAACACTTTCTTAAACAAAGAATTGGCCTAACGGTCACTTACCTCGTGATATATGATATTGTGATATTTAACACACCTGACCCCATAATATCAAATCAACTGATTGGAAGATGTTTTATAATAAGGCTGAACAGATCTCGTGTAAAATATGGATAGATGTTTGAAACTTGGGCTGACACGCTTTACTATTGGTCCATCCAACTCTATTCAGACAGAATTAAAGGGGATATAGACAAAGTAGTTTGTTTCTAAAACCATCACGCCCATATTGAATAATAGCTAATGATGTTTTGTCAAAGTATGGATTCAAATCTGGACACTTGTAATTTATAGATATTTATTATACAACAGACAACGTTCACAACTTTTACAGCACAACGGCAGAGTCGTGTCTTAAGTGCAAAACTAACAATGACTCAATAATCCAGGCCTTCTGGGAAGTCTATAAAGTCCAAAAGTCATGTGCGGAGTTAGAAAGTTGTCTGTCAGAAGTATTACAATGTCAATTTCCTTTTAATCTATCTTTCGTCATATTTCAAGACATGGCATATTAGGGTGCAGTGAAATACCCGATGGGTTGGACAATACTTTTCTTGTCATGTCACTCATCTTGAAAAAAACGTATACTTCAAAACTGGAAATCAACCAATCCTCTATCGTTAACAGATTAGAAAGGTCAAATGCTTTACTATCTATATGTTGAAAGTGTGTGTGAGACAGAGAGAAGCAAAATGGTGCAGTTTGAGGCCATGTGGAGGAGAGTAATGCGGGCTCCTGGAGATGGGTGTCTGGGCAGGTGTGATGTCGTTGATGTTTGTGTGTGTGTTTGTATGCTGTTGTTTGTATGCATATTTTGTATTGTTAACAAAAAAAAATGAAAAGGAATTCCTAGACATTACTGGACGAGATGACAAATTAAATCCAGGATTACCTCAATAAAGTAACAGATGCGTGAACGGTGGGTGGACGCATTTTTGTTACACTTTGTCATCCATCAATTACTAGACCTGGAGTAACCTATTTTTGTAATGGTTTTGTACCAGCCAACACTTTTCCCCTCCCAAAATGGGGCATTTAAAAATAAACTACAAATCGTATAGGACAACCCTTCATAGTAAAGAGAAAGTGAATTCATACTTTCATTTTACACTTCCCAGTAAGAAAAAGTATGTTGAAAAGACGTCTTTTAGACAACTTTTCAAGGCGTCAATGTCAGGTGCATTTTAGTTGAAGACATATTTTCCGGACATTGAAAATACATACATTTGAAGTCGGAAGTTTACATACACCTCAGCCAAATACATTTTTCACAATTCCTGACATTTAATCCAAGTAAAAATGTCCTGGTTTAGGTCAGTTAGGATCACGGCTTTATTTTAAGAATGTGAAATGTCAGAAAAATAGTAGAATGATTTATTTCAGTTTTTATTTCTTTCATCACATTCGCAGTGGGTCAGACGTTTGCATACACTCAATTAGTATTTGGTAGCATTGCCGTTCAATTGTTTAACATGGGTCAAATGTTTCGGGTAGCCTTCCACAAGCTTCCCACAATAAGTTTGGTGAATTTTGGCCCATTCCTCCTGAGCTGGTGTAACGAAGTCATGTTTGTAGGCCTCATTGCTCGCACACGCTTTTTCAGTTCTGCCCACAAATTTTATATAGGATTGAGGTCAGGGCTTTGTGATGGCCACTCCAATACCTTGACTTTGTTATCCGTAAGCCATTTTTCCACAACTTTGGAAGTATGCTTTGGGTCGTTGTTCATTTGGAAGACCCATTTGCGACCAAGCTTTAACTTCCTGACTGATGTCTTGAGATGTTGCTCCAATATATCCACATAATTTTCCTTCCTCATGAAGCCATCTATTTTGTGAAGTGCACCATACCCTCCTGCAGCAAAGCACCCCCACAACCTGATGCTGCCACCCCCATGCTTCACTGTTGGGATGGTGTTCTTCGGCTTGCAAGCCTCCCCCTTTTTCTTCCAAACAGACCAGAGGACATTTCTCCAAAAAGTACGATCTTTGTTCCCATGTGCAGTTGCAAACCGTAGTCTGGCTGTTTTATGGAGGCTTTGAAGCAGTGGCTTCTTCCTTGCTGAGCGGCTTTCAAGTTATGTCGATATAGGACTCGTTTTACTGTGGATATATATACTTTTGTACCCGTTTCCTCCAGCATCTTCACAAGGTGCTTTGCTGTTGTTGTGGAATTGATTTTATACTTGCCTACTATTGTTTGT
This sequence comes from Oncorhynchus keta, assembly GCF_023373465.1. Taxonomy (NCBI): domain Eukaryota; kingdom Metazoa; phylum Chordata; class Actinopteri; order Salmoniformes; family Salmonidae; genus Oncorhynchus; species Oncorhynchus keta. The sequence goes on along the minus strand of NC_068445.1, from coordinate 8,665,066 downwards.
ACAGATGAACATGGTACCTTCAGGCATTTGGAAATTGCTCCCAAGGATGAACCAGACTTGACATAATTTTCTGGAATTTTCCAAGCTGTTTAAAGGCACAGTCAACTTAGTGTATGTACACTTCTGACCCACTGGAATTGTGATAAAGTGAATTATAAATGAAATAATCTGTCTGTAAACAATTGTTGGAAAAATTACTTGTGTCATGCACAAAGTAGATGTCCTAACCGACTTGCCAAAACTATAGTTTGTTAACAAGAAATTTGTGGAGTGGTTGAAAAATGAGTTTTAATGACTCCAACCTAAGTGTATGTAAACTTCCGACTTCAACTGTATGTATTACAATTATACACTTCAACAGTGTTTACCAATCCTGGTCCTGGGACGTCAATGGTACACATTGTAACTATGCAATAGACTACAAACATGATTTAACTAGTTCAAGGCGGAATTGTAATTCATGCGCCTGGCACTTACAGTGCCTTGCGAAAGTATTCGGCCCCCTTGAACTTTGCGACCTTTTGCCACATTTCAGGCTTCAAACATAAAGATATAAAACTGTATTTTTTGTGAAGAATCAACAACAAGTGGGACACAATCATGAAGTGGAACGACATTTATTGGATATTTCAAACTTTTTTAACAAATCAAAAACTGAAAAATTGGGCGTGCAAAATTATTCAGCCCCTTTACTTTCAGTGCAGCAAACTCTCTCCAGAAGTTCAGTGAGGATCTCTGAATGATCCAATGTTGACCTAAATGACTAATGATGATAAATACAATCCACCTGTGTGTAATCAAGTCTCCGTATAAATGCACCTGCACTGTGATAGTCTCAGAGGTCCGTTAAAAGCGCAGAGAGCATCATGAAGAACAAGGAACACACCAGGCAGGTCCGAGATACTGTTGTGAAGAAGTTTAAAGCCGGATTTGGATACAAAAAGATTTCCCAAGCTTTAAACATCCCAAGGAGCACTGTGCAAGCGATAATATTGAAATGGAAGGAGTATCAGACCACTGCAAATCTACCTAGACCTGGCCGTCACTCTAAACTTTCAGCTCATACAAGGAGAAGACTGATCAGAGATGCAGCCAAGAGGCCCATGATCACTCTGGATGAACTGCAGAGATCTACAGCTGAGGTGGGAGACTGTCCATAGGACAACAATCAGTCGTATATTGCACAAATCTGGCCTTTATGGAAGAGTGGCAAGAAGAAAGCCATTTCTTAAAGATATCCATAAAAAGTGTTGTTTAAAGTTTGCCACAAGCCACCTGGGAGACACACCAAACATGTGGAAGAAGGTGCTCTGGTCAGATGAAACCAAAATTGAACTTTTTGGCAACAATGCAAAACGTTATGTTTGGCGTAAAAGCAACACAGCTCATCACCCTGAACACATCATCCCCACTGTCAAACATGGTGGTGGCAGCATCATGTTTTGGGCCTGCTTTTCTTCAGCAGGGACAGGGAAGATGGTTAAAATTTATGGGAAGATGGATGGAGCCAAATTACAGGACCATTCTGGAAGAAAACCTGATGGAGTCTGCAAAAGACCTGAGAGAGATTTGTCTTCCAACAAGATGATGATCCAATGATCCAAAACATAAAGCAAAATCTACAATGGAATGGTTCAAAAATAAACATATCCAGGTGTTAGAATGGCCAAGTCAAAGTCCAAACCTGAATCCAATCGAGAATCTGTGGAAAGAACTGAAAACTGCTGTTCACAAATGCTCTCCATCCAACCTCACTGAGCTCGAGCTGTTTTGCAAGGAGGAATGGGAAAAAAATTCAGTCTCTCGATGTGCAAAACTGATAGAGACATACCCCAAGCGACTTACAGCTGTAATCGCAGCAAAAGGTGGCGCTACAAAGTATTAACTTAAGGGGGCTGAATAATTTTGCACACCCAATTTTTCAGTTTTTGATTTGTTCAAAAAGTTTGAAATATCCAATAAATGTCGTTCCACTTCATGATTGTGTCCCACTTGTTGTTGATTCTTCACAAAAAAAATACAGTTTTATATCTTTATGTTTGAAGCCTGAAATGTGGCAAAAGGTCGCAAAGTTCAAGGGGGCCGAATACTTTCGCAAGGCACTGTACTACCATACACAGGCACTTAAATAGTTGGTCTTGCCCATTCACCCACTCATAAACAATCTGTCTCAATTTTCTCGAGGCTTAAACATCTTTCTTTAACCTGTCTCCTCCCCTTCATTCACACTGACTGAAATTGATTTATCATTAAGGGATCATAGCTTTCACCTGGATTCACCTGGTCAGTCTATGTCATGGAAAGAGCAGGTGTCCTTAATGTTTTGTCCACTCAGTGTATATTCTCAATGAAGTAAGCATTATATCACATTAATCATTTTTCAAGGCTCTTAATAATATAGGAAAGAGGAGCCAACTGAATATTTATTATTGCGCCCATATGCCATATGCACTTACAGTGCCTTCGGAAAGTATTCAGGCCCCATCACTTTTTCCACATTTTGTTGCGTTACAGGCATATTCTAAAATGTCGAAAGGCACACACCTGTCTATGTAAGGTCCCACAGTTGACAGTGCATGTCAGAGCAAAAACCAAGCCATGAGGTCAAAGGAATTGTCGGTAGAGCTTGAGACAGGATTGTGTCGAGGCAGAGATCTGGGGAAGGGTACCAAAACAATTCTGCAGCATTGAATGTCCCCAAGAACACAGTGTCCTCCATCATTCTTAAATGGAAGAAGTTTAGAACCACCAAGAATCTATCTGGCTGCCCGGCCAAACTGAGCAATCGGGGGAGACCAAGAACCCGATGATCACTCTGACATTTTTTGACATAGCTCTAGAGTTCCTCTGTGGAGATGGGAGAACCTTCCAGAAGGACAACCATCTCCTGCAGCACTCAACCAATCAGGCATTTATAGTAGTGGCCAGACGGAAGCCACTCCTCAGTAAAAGGCACATGACAGCCCGTTTGGAGTTTGCCGAAAGGCACCTAAAGACTCTCAGACCATGGGAAACAAGATTCTCTGGTCTGATGAAACCAAGATTGAACTCTTTGGCCTGAATGCTAAGTGGATGTTTTTCAGCGGCAGGGACTGGGAGACTAGTCAGGTTTATGGTAAAGATGAAAGGAGCAAGTACAGAGAGATCCTTAATGAAAACCTGCTCAGGACCTCAGACTGGGGCGAAGGTTCACCTTCCAACAGGACAACAACCTTAAGCACACAGCCAAGACAACGTAGGAGTGGATTCGGGAAAAGTCTCTGAATGTCCTTGAGTGGCCCAGCCAGAGCCCGGACTTGAACCCGATCAAACATCTTCAGAGATTTGGAAATAGCTGTGCAGGGACACTCCCCATCCAACCTGACAGAGCTTGAGAGGATCTGCAGAGAAGAATGGGAGAAACTCACCAAATACAGGTGTGCCAAGCTTGAAGTGTCATACCCAATAAGACTCAAAGTTGTAATCTGAATACTTATGTACATTTCAGTTCTTTTATTTTCAAAAAATTTGCAACAATTTCTAAAAACCTGTTTTTACTCTGTCATTATGGGGTATTATGTGTAGATTGATGAGGGAAGAATAACCATTTAATCAATTTTATAATAAGGCTGTAACCTAACAAAATGTTGAAGAAGTCGAGGGGTTTGAATACTTTCCAAAGGCACTGTATATTAACTTTTTCAAAAGCTTCAAAACTGTCAGCAATGATGTTCAAAGTAGTCCAACCTACAGAATAAACCATCAGATCACTTTAACTGCAATAACATTCTCAGTAACGGTTACAGATTTATTTTATTTCATTGCTGTCGCTGTGATATGTTCTTGTTTATGTACTGTCGTGGCAAAATTACAAACTCTGTTATACACATGTGATGTATAAACCTTAAACCTGTACATTTCCACTCTCTGTTTCTCTCATGTAAGAAGAAGCCAGTGTTTTTCCTCTCTTGTTTCTGAGTAACTGTCACGTGGCCAATGACAAAAGAGCCTCTGAGAGTGACCTGTTTTTTTGGTCAATCCTATTCTTTTCCTATCTTTCAAGGGCACAGCTGTGTAGAGATATTAATAGAACAGAGGCTAGCTTGAGCAGCAATGACAATTCTATCAGCAGAAATGAGTAATAACACTGGCATTATCACTTGTTTGTGCGCTATGATCTCACACACCTGCTAAACTGGCACGTAGACAGAGGTTGTATTTCCCTATATAGGCTGAGACCAGAATCTTGTTTGATGGGCTCGCAACTCTGCACTGTTGTTGAGTGGATTGATAACCAGCTCCAGATTTGCAAATCTTATAATAAAGATTGATTGTTTGAAGAAATTACTAAGTCTCTCACTTGGTTAGAATTTCCACGACACTACCTTAGTTGAATGCACTGACTGTAAGATAAGAGTGTCTGCTGAATGATCAAAATGTAAATGTAAAAACAAACCCTTGCAAAAGCATACTGGGTATTATTCGAATGAGTTCTGCCCCCAAATAAGTACACATTTGTTCGGTGTGGACCAGATCCAAAACTAAAAGAATCATAGACGTCTAGGCTCTATTTCACAAGTTTTTAACATCAGAATACACCATGGCAGAGTATAGTACAGAAGAGCCCAGGAGAGTACAGTATGGCACAGGACAGTTTAATTCGCTAGAGTAAAGTACAGTAGAGTACAGTATAGTTTACTTCAGTTTTAATACATTTTTATTTTAATAAATTACAGTAGTTTAATTTAGTAGAGAATAGTTTAGTTCAGCAGCATAGCGTACATTACAGTTACGTAGTAGGGGTCTTCTCGGGTCCAGTTGGCTGATGACAACCAAACTGGATCCAACCCAGACCCGAGAGAGAAGTTTGAATTTTGGACCCGGACACACTCGGGACCCGGGTCAGGTCTCGGGTATTCGGGTTCGGGTGGACCGGTGAAGACCTTAGTAAAGTAGGGTACAATACAGTACAGTACACTATACTTTTCTTTACTGTACTCTACTGTAGTGCATTGTACTATACTTTTCTTTACTATACTCTACTGTAGTGTACTATACTATACTTTTCTTTACTATACTCTACTGTAGTGTACTGTACTATACTTTTCTTTACTGTGCTCTACTGTAGTGTACTGTACTATACTTTTCATTACTGTACTCTACTGTAGTGTACTGTACTATACTTTTCTTTACTGTGCTCTACTGTAGTGTACTGTACTATACTTTTCATTACTGTACTATACTTTTCTTTACTATACTCTACTGTAGTGTACTATACTTTTCTTTACTGTACTCTGCTGTGCTCTACTGTACTGTATACCTTGCTATACTGTGCTGTCCAAACTTGTAAAACACAGACGTCTATGATTGGTTTAGATTTGGTCTGATCTGGACCGGACTAAATCTGAATCAATTCTAGACGTCTATATGTTTGGGCCAAATATAGGCCGGTCCAGACGACCTCTGTGGTTTTGAAATCAAGGCTGGTCCAGACCGGACAAAATCTAAACTAAACATACAGTGGGGCAAAAAACATATTTAGTCAGCCACAAATTGTGCAAGTTCTCCCACTTAAAAATATGAGAGGCCTGTAATTTTCATCATAGGTACACTTCAACTATGACAGACAAAATGAGAATTTTTTTTTGGCAAATTATGGTGGAAAATAAGTATTTGGTCACCTACAAACAAGCAAGATTTCTGGCTCTCACAGACCTGTAACTTCTTCTTTAAGAGGCTCCTCTGTCCTCCACTCGTTACCTGTATTAATGGCACCTGTTTGAACTTGTTATCAGTATAAAAAACACCCGTCCACAACCTCAAACAGTCACACTCCAAACTCAAGGGCATTGAAGATGAAACGTGGCTGGGTCTTTCAGCATGATAATGATCCCAAACACACTGCCCGGGCAACGAAGGAGTGGCTTCGTAAGAAGCATTTCAAGGTCCTGGAGTGGCCTAGCCAGTCTCCAGATCTCAACCCCATATAAAATCTTTGGAGGGAGTTGAAATTCCATGTTGCCCGGCAACAGCCCCCAAGCATCACTGCTCTAGAGGAGATCTGCATGGAGGAATGGGCCAAAATACCAGCAACAGTGTGTGAAAACCTTGTTTGACCTCTGTCATTGCCAACAAAGGCTATATAACAAAGTATTGAGATAAACTTTTGTTTTTGACCAAATAATTATCTCCCACCATAATTTGCAAATAAATTCATAAAAAATCCTACAATGTGATTTTCTGGATTTTTTTTCCTCATTTTGTCTGTCATAGTTGAAGTGTACCTATGATGAAAATTACAGGCCTCTCTCATCTTTTTAAGAGATTGTTCGGGGTTGTCACGACTTCTACCGAAGTCGTTGCCTCTCCTTGTTCGGGCGGTGCTCGGCGTTCGACGTCACCGGTCTTCTAGCCATCATTGATCCATTTATCATTTTCCATTGGTTTTGTCTTGTCTTCCCACACACCTGTTTTCAATCCCATTCATTACCTGTTGTGTATTTAACCCTCTGTTTTCCCTCATGTCTTTGTCAGAGATTGTTTATTGTCAGTGTAGTGTTGTTTGTTGTATAGGTGCGCGACGGGTCTTCGTACACATATTTTGTTTATGTTCTTTTCCTGTTTAGTGTTATGGAGCATGTTACTAGGACATTATTAAAAGACTCCATTCTACACTCCGTTTGACTCTCCTGCGCCTGACTTCCCTGCCACCTATACACATATGCCTGACAGGGGTGTTTGTATCATTTGATTTACACAATACGCCCACCACTTTGAAGATGCAACATTTTTCTTCTTCTGTGAAACAAACAAGAAATAAGACAAAAAAACTGAAAACTTGAGCGTGCATAACTATTCACCCCCCCTCCCAAAAGTCAATACTTTGCAGATCCACCTTTTGCAGCAATTACAGCTGCAAGTATCTTGGGGTATGTCTCTATAAGCTTGGCATATCTACCCACTGGGATTCCAGCTCCTTCAAGTAGGATGGGTTCTGCTGGTGTACAGCAATCTTGAAGTCATACCACAAATTCTCAATTGGATTGAGGTCTGGGCTTTGACTAGTCCATTCCAATACATTTAAATGTTTCCCCTTAAACCACTTGAGTGTTGCTTCAGCAGTATGCTTAGGGTCATTGTCCTGCTGGAAGGTGAACCTCCATCCCAATTTCAAATCTCTGGAAGATAAACAGGTTTCCCTCAAGATTTTCCCTGTATTTAGCACCATCCATTAATCTTTCAATTCTGACCAGTTTCCCAGTCCCTGCCGAGGAAAAACATCCCAACTGCATGATGCTGCCACCACCAAGCTTCACTGTGGGGATGGTGTTCTTGGGGTGATGAGGTGTTGGGTTTGCACCAGACATAGCGTTTTCCTTGATTGCCAAAAAGCTCAATTTTAGTCTCATCTGAACAGAGTACATTCTTCCATATGTTTGGGGAGTCTCCCACATGCCTTTTGGTGAACACCAAACATGTTTGCTTATTTATTTTCTTTAAGCAATGGCTTTTTTTCTGGCCACTCTTCCGTAAAGACCAGCTCTGTGGAGTGTACAGCTTAAAGTGGTCCTATGGACAGATACACCAATCTCCACTGTGGAGCTTGGCAGCTCCTTCAGGGTTATCTCTGAGAAATGCCCTCCTTGCCTGGTCTGTGAGTGTTTGTGGGCATCCCTCTCTTGGCAGGTTTGTTGTGGTGCCATATTCTTTCCATAAAAAAAAAAAGATTTAATGGTGCTCTGTTGGATGTTAAAAGTTTCAGATATTTTTTTATAACCCAATCCTGATCTGTACTTCTCCACAACTTTGTCCCTGACCTGTTTGGAGAGGTCCTTGGTCTTCATGGTACCGCTTGCTTGGTGATGCCCCTTGCTTAGTGGTGTTGCAGACTCTGGGCACACAGGTGAACTTTATTTAACTAATTATGTGACTACCGAAGGTAATTGGTTGCACAAGATCTTATTATGGGCTTCATAGCAAAGGGGATGAATACAGATGCACTCACCATTTTCCCATTTTTTATTTTGTATAATTTCAAGCTTCTCAAGGACATTCATAGACTTGTCTCAAAGCCACTCCTGCATTGTCTTGGCTGTGTTGTTAGGGTCGTTGTCCTGTTGGAAGGTGAACATTAATCCCAGTCTGAGGCCCTAAGCACTCTGGAGCATGTTTTCATCAAGGATCTGTACTTTTCTCCGTTTATCTTTCCCTCAATCTAGTCTCCCTGTCCCTGCCACTGAAAAACATCCCCACAGCATGATGCTACCACCACCATGCTTCACCATAGGGATGGTGCCAGGTTTTCTATAGGCGTGACGCTTGGCATTCAGGCCAAATAGTTCAATCTAGGTTTCATCAGACCGGAGAATCTTGTTTCTCATGGTCAGAGTCTTTAGGTGCCTTTTGGCAAACTCCAAGCGGGCTGTCATGTGCCTTTTACTGAGGAGTGGCTTCTGTCTGGCCACTACCATAAAATCCATATTGGTGGAGTGCTGCAGAGATGGTTGTCCTTCTGGAAGGTTCCCCCATCGCCACAGAGGAACTCTAGAGCTATGTCAGTGTGACCATTGAGTTCTTGGTCACCTCCCTGACCAAAGCCCTTCTACTCCGATTGCTCAGTTTGGCCAGGCGGCCAGCTCTAGGAAGAGTCTTGGTGGTTCCAAACTTCTGCCATTTAAGAATGATGGAGGTCACTGTGTTCTTGGGGACATTCAATGCTGCAAAAATATTTATCTATGCAGACACAATCCTGTCTCGGAGGTCAACGGACACTTCCTTCGACCTCATGGCTTGGTTTTTGCTCTGTCAACTGTGGGATCTTATATAGACAGGTGTGTACCTTTCCATTTTTTATTTTATTTTACCTTTATTTGACTAGGCAAGTCAGTTAAGAACAAATTCTTATTTTCAATGACGGCCTAGGAACAGTGCTTTGGAGGGAGTTGAAATTCCATGTTGCCCGGCAACAGCCCCCAAGCATCACTGCTCTAGAGGAGATCTGCATGGAGGAATGGGCCAAAATACCAGCAACAGTGTGTGAAAACCTTGTTTGACCTCTGTCATTGCCAACAAAGGCTATATAACAAAAACCTGCTTTGTTCAGGGGCAGAACGACAGATTTTTACCTTGTCAGCTCTGAGATTCGATATTGCAACCTTTTGATTAGTGGGCCAACACTCTAACCACTAGGCTACCTGCCGCCCAAATCATGTCCAATTAATTGAATTTACCACAGGTGGATTCCAATCAAGTTGTAGAAACAGCTAAAGGATGACCAATGGAAACAGGATGCACCTGAGCTCAATTTCGAGTCTCATAGCAAAAATCTATTAATACTTATGTAAATAAGCCATTTCTAAAACCCTTTTTCGCATTGTCATTATGGGTTATTGTGCGTAGATTGCTGAAGATTTTTTATTATTTATTTAATACATTTTAAAATAAGGCTGTAACGTAACAAAATGTGGAAAAATTCAAGGGGTCTGAATACTTTCCGAAGGCACTGTACTTTAGTTTATTTAATAAATATTTTCTTATCTCAAACTTCTAAAAACCTTTGACAAGATAAGCCAACCACCTGACACACCTGAAAGGTGTGGCATATCAAGAAGCTGATAAAACAGCATGATCACTACACAAGTGCACCTTGTGCTGGGGACAATAAAAGGCCACTCTAAAAGGTGTAGTTTAGTCATACAACACAATTCCACAGATGCCTCAAGTTGAGGGAGCGTGCAATTGGTATGCTGGCTGCAGGAATGTCCACCAGAGCTGTAGCCAGATAATTTAATGTTAATTTCTCTATCATAAGCCGCCTACAACGTCATTTTAGAGAATTTGGGAGTACGTCCAACCGGCCTCACAACCGTAGACCACGTGTAACCATGCCAGCCTATGACCTCCACATTCGGCTTCTTCACCTGTGGGATGGTCTTAGATGACTCTCCCGGACAGCTGGTGAAACTGTGGATTTGCACAACAGAAGAATTTCTGCACAAACTGTCAGAAAGCGTCTCAGGGAAGCGATCTGCGTGCTCGTCATCCTCACCAGGTTTATTGACCTGACTGCAGTTCAGCATCGTAACCGAATTCAGTGGGCAAATTCTCATGTTCGATGGCCAATGTCATACTGGAGAAGTGTGCTCTTCACGAATGAATCCTGGTTTCAACTGTACCGGGCAGATGGCAGAGAGCGTGTATGGCGTTGCGTGGGCAAGTGGTTTGCTGATGTCAATGTTGTGAACATAGTGCCTGGTTGTGGGGTTATGGAATGGGCAGACACATAAGCTACGGACAACAAACACAATTGCATTTTATCAATGGTAATTTGAATCCACAGAGATACCGTGACAAGATCCTGAGACCCGTTGTCGTGCCATTCATCCGTTGCCATCACCTCATGTTTCAGCATGATAATGCACAGACCCATGTCAGAAGGATCTGGACACAATTCCAGGAAGCTCAAAGTGTCCTAGTTCTTCCAAGCCTGCATACTCATCAGACATGTCACCCATTGAGCATGTTTGGGATTCTCTGGGTCGACGTGTATGACAGCATATTCCAGTTCCCGTCAATGTCCAGCAACTTCACATAGCCATTGAAGAATTGGACAACATTCCACAGGCCACAATCAACAGCCTGATCAACTCTATGTGAAGGACATGTGCTGATCTTCATGAGGCAAATACTGGTCACACCAGATACTGTTTTTCTGATCCACGCCCTTACCTTTAAAAAAAAAAAGTATCTGTGACCAACAGATGCGTATCTGTATTCCCAGTCATATGAAATCTATAGATTACGGGCCTACTGAATTTCAATTGACTGATTTCCTTAAATGAACTGTAACTCAGTAAAATCTTTTCAAATTGTTGCATGTTGCGTTTATATTTTTGTTCAGTGTAGTTGATGCTACCAGCCTGGAGCCCTCGCAGACGTTTTCTCTCCCGGTGATCGCCTCAGCATCGCATCTGCAGCAAAGCAGAGGAAGGGAAGCTTCTCATCACTCTGGAGAGCCCTGCGAGGAAAAAATAAGAAGCCTGTTGTTGCACTGTTATACAGTTGAACCTGTTGATACAGGAATATCCAGCATTTATGGCTCTTAACTCTGTAACTATCTATTTTCAGGCCCATGTGGCTGCAAAGAAAAAGGACAGACGCTAGAAGGTTGAGAGCCTCACCTCACACCACAGGAAGCTGCTGGCACCTTCATTGTGGAGGACCGGCTCATTGTTATGGCTTGAATGGAATGGTATCGAACACATCAAACTAATGGTCTCCATGTGTTAGATACCATTCCATTCCAGCCATTATTATGAGCCGTCCTCCCCTCAGTAGCCTCCTGTGCTACACAGGGAGATCAGTAGTGGGAGGGGCTCAATGCTACAGACACCTGCGATTGAGACTCGATTGCCCTACTTCCTTTTTCAGACTTTCTCTCATTCACCCCACCGATTTTTATCAGCAAACTTTTTTGGGGGGGCATTTCATTTGAATGCGTTTTCTTTTTCATTGAAACAAATATCTAACAAGTGGATGTTTTTAATGGCGAAAATAATTCTCACTTTGAAATAGCTTTGACAATTTCCAGTGCTCTCTGTATTTATTTGACTTTGTGCAACAAACAACCCAAATATAAAGCCTTTGATTCACAAAAGTAGCCTTATTTTATCTTCAGTCAACATTCATGACGTAAGTTCAGTTGGACCATGAAAAACAAGGTGAATTTTCTACTCCGAAAAACAAACACGTAACATTAGCTGAAAGACACCAAGGGCCGGATCCAAGCCACCCTGCCTTAGCAATGTTTACACAATATCTTCGTTTACCCACTATGTTTAGGCCTACATACTACTGCATAAATATTGCCCTGTGCATTTGATTGAATCAAGCCCAAAGTCTCTAAGCGATTATTGAACTTAAATTAAAATTAAACATAATTGAGATATCTAATAAATGATCATAATGGTTATGAAGTGCTCTACGTGTCCCCAAACGGAATGCTTTTCTATGTAATGATTACCCATCTGTGGTCAAGGGCCTGTCACTGGCACTGGGAGATCTCTTTGGCAACAAAAACATCATGAATCACATTTACTTTGGAACCACTTGAGGACTACCAAACTCAAATGAAAAATCAAAGACATTAAGTGGCTTTCAGTTCACTCCATTATACCCAAGCATTTGTAACCTCAATGTCTGGCTCATCAGACCTGCTTTCAAATACTATTCGAAATCAAATAGTTTGCTTTCAAAAGTCTGGGTTTGCAGTTTTGGGACATTTAAAATGATTTCAAATAGTATGTGAACCCAGGTCTGTTGCTTATACACACCCTTAGTAGAGGAAGGTGACACACCCCAAACTTCAGCTGTAACAAAGTGTTATGGAATGGCCAACACTTCCCATGGTGATCCAGCATTCATTGTCTGTGTTTCTGGGTAAAGAGAGATGTTTTCATCAAACCTTGAACGGGAGATTACTGACTACAGCAAATACTAACAGAACAAATTGTCTCTACTTGAAACAGCAGTGTTGCTCTCTCAGTGCTGTTTTCTGTGCAGAGCAGTTTGTTGGATCCAACGCTCTGTGGTGTGGAGGGGGTCCACTTGTCTCATTTACCCATGGTGTTCAAGTCCCCCATAGGCATAGAAAGAATGGGTTGTTACAAATCAGTCACCAAGGAAACAACGCCATGTCGCCAGTCCAGTCCCCATGGAAATTATCCATCGCTGGTACCGTACCAATATTTGGAAGCATCTTGTTTGAGAGCACAAGAGTTTAAGTGATATCAGGCGTGAGACTTTATCAGTTTATCAGTCTCAGAAACCCTTTATCAGTTTCAGGTGCATTTCACCTCAGAAGTTGGAGCAGAGATTGCTTCTCTACAGTCTCTGGTTGAAAATATGCATATTGAGATGAATCCACTCAAAGAGATGCATGTTGGGAGTCAGTGCCCAACCCTTCCTATCTGCTAGCGATCTTTGATTGAGTGGATGAGTCAGAGAAACAGGAGGAACCAAGCAAAAATGGTCCTTTTGGTGTTCAGATCCATGCCAGGGCAATACAGAAAGAGTAGTTTTTTTTGTTTATTAATTTAACTGATGTGTGAGAGAGTAAGAGAGGGGTATGTTCGTTGAGTGCCTCTTACCACCCTGTTCCACAGCTTAAGAACAAATTAGAGTTAATTTAAATTGTGGTTTTACGTTTTAATACAATTTGGTTTAACACAACGGAATTAGAACTAGTTTGAGAGTGTATTTTAACCCTGGGAGGGGTAGAAACCAGTGTTGCCAACTTAAAGTCACTATATTCAGTCAGTTTTCAGACTCCCACAGCAACTTTTATTTGTCAAAGTGCCTAGCGACAAATTAAGCTACTTTTCAGGCTGCCTTGGAGATGAGTTTTGATACCCTTTAGTGACTTTTCCCACTAAATAATTCCACAAACAAAAGTGAGAAAAGCTGCCTATGCAAAAGAAGTCACAGCAACACCGCACACACAGGTATAAGGGGAGGGGGTGTGCAGCGGGAGAAGGGGAGAAAATGTCATGGTAACAGCAAAACATCATCTGTCGACAAATCAAGCAGCTAATAAGCATTCTCGCAAAAAAAATGTTGGCAACACTGGTAGACAGCATACAAGCCAGATTGGTGTCATTATAAAGCATGTGATTATGTTGAACTGTTTAAAACTGACCCCTCAAATGGCTGAATAAGAGAAATGCCATAATAAAACCATTAAATCTGACCCCCATAAAGCTGTTAAAAATCCCTGCTTCAGGTGTAGAGCGCCTTAATAGAATATGGGCATGCTAAGTGCTATGAGAAGCCGTCAAGAATGGGATGGATCGAGCAAGAGTGTGTGTGTGTGTGCACACGTGGCAAGGAATCAGAAAGTAAGGATAGGAGGAGGCTGCAGCAGAGTCACTGGTTGGAAGGGTGTGGGGAGGAGCGGGATAAAAAGTGAGAGGAGGAAGGTCATGACTCTTCGTTGCCCGAGTCTTCCTCGTCAATTAAGCAGTTCCCCTCCTCTCCGGCCATCTGGCACCCAGCTTCTGCATCATCTTCGTCTTCCTCGTCATCCTCCTCAATGTCATCATCGTAGAGGTCGTCGTAAAGCAAATCCGAGCTGCTGTCGTGGGAAGGCACTTTGGTCTGGATGCAGTACTCTGCCAGCGTGGTAGGGACCTTCACCCCATCCCGCTCCGCCTCCACTTTAGTGGACACTACCTGCTTCCTGAGAGAAAGAGTAAGATTCCAGGTAGAAAATGAAGTGATTGACTGCACTGAATTTCCATGTTTAGTCATGTGTGTGTGTGTGTGTGAAGGAGTATATTGCTGTTTTTCATTGCTTGTTAAAAGAGAGAATTCTAGGTACCTGATGATCTCAGCATACTCTTTGTCCTTGCCCTTGCTGTCTCTCCACTTGCGGAACATAACAGAGGCATCGACATTGGCCGGGGAGAAGGTGTTGGGCTCGTTCAGCAGAGAGATCACACTCAGTAGGATGGTCCTGAATAGACATATTCATATACAAACAGTACACAGGTAAGGTCACAGGTGAGTACATCTGGGCCGTGTTCACTAGGCATGTCAGGGGTACGTTCAGTTGATTAAACATTTAGCTAGGTTTTACAACAGTACGTACTGAGAGACATTCTCCTGAAATGTTGCGCACCATTCTTCAACTTTTAGGTATACGGTGCATTTAGAAAGTATACAGACCCATTGACTTTTTCCACTTTGTTACAACCTCATTCTAAAATGGATTAAATAGTCCCCCCCCCCCTCAATCTACACACAATGCCCCATAATGACAAAGCGAAAACAGGTTTAGAAATGTTTGCAAAAGTTTAAAAAATAAACTGAAATATCACATTTACATAAGTATTAAGACACTTCACGCAGTACTTTGAGGCAACTTTGGCAGCCTCAAGTCTTCTCGGGTATGACGCTACAAGCTTGGCACAACTATATTTCTCTCATTCTTCTCGGCAGATCCTCTCAAGCTCTGTCAGGTTGGATGGGGAGCATCGCTGCACAGCTTCTCAAGGACATTCAGAGACTTGTCCCAAAGCCACTCCTGCATTGTCTTGGCTGTGTGCTTAGGGTTGTTGTCCTGCTGGAAGGTGAACCTTAACACCAGTCTGAGGTCCTAAGCGCTCTGGAGCATGTTTTCATCAAAGATCTGTACTTGCTCTGTTCATCTTTTCCTCGATCCGGACTAGTCTCCCAGTCCCTGCCACTGAAAAACATCCCACAGCTTGATGCTGCCACCACCATCCATCACCATAGGGATGGTACCAGGTTCCCTATAGGAGTAATGATTGAATCGTGATTTAAGAATGATGGAGGCCACGGTTCTTTGATCTTCAATGCTGCAGATATTTTTTGGTACCCTTTCCCAGATCTGTGCCTTGACACAATCCGATCTCGGAGCACTACAGACACTTCCTTTGACCTCATGGCTTGGATTTTGCTCATACACTGCCAACCTTATATAGACAGGTGGGTGCCTTTCCAAATCATGTCCAATCAATTGAATTTACCACCGGAGGACTCCACAAGTTATTGAAACATTTCAAGGATGATCAATGGAAACGGGATGCTTCTGAGCTCTATTTCGAGTCTCATAGCAAAAGGTCTGAAAACTTAAGTAAATAAGATATTTCTGTTTTGTATTTTTAATCAATTTGCAATCTGTTTTCGCTTTGTCATTATGGGGTATTGTGTGTAGATTGATGAGGACAATTTTAGAATAAGGCTTTAATGTGAAAAAGTCAAGGGCTCTGAATACTTTCCGAATGCACTGTATAGAGAGCAATAGTAATGGGCTCCCGAGTGGCGCAGCGGTCTGAGGCACTGCATCTATTTTTAAGGCACTAACGGAGGCCAACTCCACCATGGCTTGTTGGCCAAACCCTATGGGGAAATTGGGTTTGTCAAGGGTTTTTGGATAAATTACAAAAATAGAGTCTGTGGTAGGCTTAGGAGATCTTATACGTTTTTGTTCTATGAGAAACTCATCAGCTAACATCACTTTTTGTTCATTTTGAAGCATTTACAGTACATTCGGAATGTATTCATACAGAGTATTTTACCTGACATTCTGGGTGGGGTTCCATCTCTCAGAGGGTAGCTCTCCGCTCTGTGGGTCGTCAACAGGGGGGTGAAGGATGGAGATACACACTTCCCCATTCTGTAGACAAACAGCAAGTTACTCTCCACAGCAAGACCAACAATTACCCAGAAACTCATAAAATCAAGACAAACATACAATGTGGTATACATCACCTCATATATGTTGGGGTGCCACATCTTTGTGAGGAAACGGAAAGTAGGTGGAGAGTAAGGGTAGTCAACTGGAAACTTCATGTGTGCCTGGGAAATGAAAGTCAGTGATGTGTGCGGGAAGGAATACGTTGGCTTTTCACAAATAGTGTGTCGCATATTGACACCCACTGGAGGGTTGTGGCAAGTTCTTCCTGGGTGACAGCTTAAGACTCAGTTGTAACGTAAAATATTGCAATGTTAATTTATATGGTCAAATAAACTATGGAAAGGCTACAAGCGGTATGCCAAGTTTGGGAAACACTGCTCTCTAGGCAGGGGTACAGGGATTGCATACATATAACAAAAAAAGTGTGTTTGTATATACTATAAGTAACGCTACGGTTTGGATTCTTGTTATTTTATTAATACTTTCTATACTCTAGACTAGTTAGCAATAGGTCCCAGATCAGGTGTATTGCAGAAGAAATTCTCCCTCACCTTGAAGTATCCTCCCTCATAAAGTGTGTTGGGGGGTCCAAATATGGCCACCTCCCAGTTGTACAAGTCAGACTCTTCTACTGGTGTGATGCGGAAACCCTCCACTGGTTCCTCTTGGAGAGACTTCAGTTCAAGCATTAGTGCCTTCTGAGAGCTTGGCATCTGCTGCTGTGCCATGGTGACCCCAGTGGCAATGAAGACTGGCTGAAAACCGGACGACCCCGTTGGCACTCGCTCTTTGGAAGCTTTCCTAACAGCCAGTCAAATAAATCAGGACCAATTCAAATTGCTCGTCCCAACAACCAACAGCTGGTTGTCATACAGAGGGGCTGCAAGCATTACCCACCAGTGGTGGCACCACGTTTAGTTGGTAGCTAGGTTAGCTAACGTTATCCATCCAACTGTGCAGCCTGCTCTCAAAACGTTAGCTAGCTAGCTACAGTAGCGAGGTAAACAAAGCGACAAACTGCTGCTAGCGCTGTTGACAGTTCTGTAGATAATGAGGAAGCTGCTTTTGGTAGACACTAAAATACTCCTATACGGTTTAATGACGTGTCAAATGTTTTTAACGCCGCACATTCCTCAATCTGATCATATATGTTGTGGTTTTATCCTGGATGGGAGGGGGGTGCCGTTTACAAATGATCTATCGAAACGTTCAAAATATAGCTTGCTAGCGTCTTTGATCTCCAACCAGTTTAACTTGTGTAATAATAAATTAGACGACAAAGGGTGTTTCTAAAATGTTTCCCATGTCATTCGTCCGTTCTCTGTCGATAGGTGCGCACCGTCTCAGCGGGTTGTTCTCCGTCATTTGTTTGTGTGCGCGAGCATAGCAAGCTTCTCCACTAGAGTCAAACTCAACGAACGTTTATGATTTAGTTTTAAAGCCGCCCGACAAGCAGAATCGCTTTAAAATAACTACAGTGATATAAATTAATCCACGTGTGTAGGAACTTCATTTTCTCACTTTCTCTCGTTTCTCACTTCGCAGTTTGCTTTCAACAGATTCCAGTGCACTTGCTGTCTCGCGCCATACCTGTGTGAAGCAAGCCACTTCTTCTTCTTCGATGAGGTTTAAGGGCGATTGGCGTCCAATAAAATGTTGCATTACCGTCACCTACTAGACTGGAGTATAACTTCCTTATTTTGCTTTAAAAAAATAAGAATACAAAAATAAACACTCTAGTCACTAAAAACCCACCACCCTACTCCACTATTTAAATATATGTAGTCCTACCTCAGACCACTTATCACACCCTGTAACTCTTCTGACGTCAAGTATTGCACACTCAAATACCTCTCCGCAGCTGCCACCACAACCTCAATTGTCTGTGACTTATGTTCCACCCCTGCAGTACAGTTGATAACCATTGCTATAAATGCAAAAATATCTAATCTTACTGAAACATATACTGTATCACTTGTTACTCACACCACTCCTCTCAGGATCCCCCCCTACTTTCTGAACTGCCTCAGCATAGGACAACTTCTGCTCTACTCTAACCCTGGAAACCTCAATCTGCCTCTCTCGCACAGGACATTTCTGATCCCCAACCCCATGGGCACCCCTACAATTAGCGCATACCACTACTTTCCCCAATGCTACACATGCCCTTCTGCACACTTCCCACACCTCCCTCCTACACACTACTGCCACATGCCCATACGCTTGACACCTGTAACAACGTAATGCTTTTGGCACAACATCTTGTAGGGGATAGCGTATATCTAACATCACTTTGTCAACATCAAAACTGAAAAGGACAGACAACAACTCTTCTGTTTCGCCACTCTGTCTGCGTCGCACCAAACGACAAGTATCACAAACACTGGGAATCTTCCCTTTCAGTTGGTCAACTTTCACATTTACCCCTACCCCTGTAATCACTCCTCTCAATGGCACCCTTTCCTTGACAACAAAACAATTCACCTCTCTTGTCCCCATTCATTTAACACGGTGCGCCTGCTCCCTCTGACCAGTAGAAACACAAACAATTATCACAAGACCACTTCTGGTCACCGATTCCACTGTACCGAACTCTGTTTTCAGCCACCCTGAAACCACAAATGGATCAGCCAAAAGCGTCCACTTTAAAAAAAAATGTCACTCCTACGGTCACAGAGTCATGGTCATTATGGCCAAATAGTTATATTTTTGTTTCATCAGACCAGAGGACATTTCTCCAAAAAGTATGATCTTTGTCCCCATGTGCAGTTGCAAACTGTAGTCTGGCTTTTTTTAATGGCGGTTTTGGAGCAGTGGCTTTCAACACAGCGAGCCCCAGAGACTCCTTGCTGAGCGGCCTTTCAGGTTATGTCGATATAGGACTGCTGTTTTACTGTGGATATAGATACTTTTTGTACCTGTTTCCTTGAGCATCTTCACAAGGTCTTTTGCTTTTGTTCTGGGATTGATTTTTTGTACTTTCCTTCAGCATCTTCACAGGGTCTTTTGCTTTTGTTCTGGGATTGATTTGTACTTTTCGTACCAAAGTACGTTCATCACTAGGAGACAGAGCGCGTCTCCTTCCTGAGTGGTATGAAGCTGCGTGGTCCCATGATGTTTATACTTGCGTGCTATTGTTTGTACAGATGAACGTGGTACCTTCAGGCATTTGGAAATTGCTCCCAAGGATGAACCAGACTTGTGGAGGTCTACCATTTATTTTCTGAAGTCTTGGCTGATTTCTTTTGATTTTCCCATGATGTCAAGCAAAGAGGCACTGAGTTTGAAGGTAGGCCTTGAAATACATCCACAGGTTCACCTCCAATTGACTTAAATTATGTCAATTAGCCTAACAGAAGCTTCTAAAGCCATGACATAATTTTCTGGAATTTTCCAAGCTGTTTAAAGGCACAGTCAACTTAGTAAATGTAAACTTCTGACCCACTGAAATTGTGATGCAGTGAATTAATCTGTCTGTAAACAATTGTTGGGAAAATTACTTGTGTCGTGTCGTGTACAAAGTAGATGTCCTAACCGACTTGCCAAAACTATTGTTTTGCTAACAAGAAATTTGTGAAGTGGTTGAAAAACGAGTTTTAATGACCCCAACCTAACTTTATGTAAACTTTCGACTTCAACTGTATATCGCTCATTGAACCATGGACGAAAATATTTATACTTAGAAACCCTCCCCATAGACTGTCCATACAGAAACATATGTATTATCAGCAACTTTCTTCTTTGAGAACAACAAGACATTGCCACTGACAATTTAAACCCCAGTCAATCGACCATCTTTCAACATCCACTATAGCTTGTTGAATAGATTTGATCACGAGACATTCCTTTCCCTCTTACAAATAGCTCCATTATTAGCATAGGGAAGCCCCAACACCCCTACCTACATTTGAAAACCCACTGTTACTCGTAATGTTGAACAAAATAAGACTCCATAAGCATCAGATAAAATGGATCCTATTTTAACTTTGAAAGAGGGATTAAATAAGGCCAAAACCTATGCAGGCTATACCTGCATCAAACAAAGACAACTACCCACAAATAAAAAAAAGGGGGGGGGGGTGCCTAAGTATGATTCCCAATCAGAGACAACGATAGACAGCTGTCCCTGATTGAGAACCCTACCCGGCCAAAACATAGAAACAAAGAACATAGAGTTTCCCTGCCGAGTCACACCCTGACCAACCAAACATAGAGAATAAAAAGATCTCTACGGTCAGGGCGTGACACACCGCGTATTAAGGTTGAACACATCACATCTATGGTGAAAAACAGCATTCAAAGAAGAGTCAAATGTATCCTTTTTCTTATACACATTAACATGAGCATTTAACATCTCAAAGTAACCCCACTATGTACCCTAACACATGTCTTCCCCAACAAGTCAGATTTTTCTTTATCAGTTTCAGCTATTTTTGGATCAAAACCTGAAATTTGAGTCAAAATATGAACTTGCTTCTTTCAGTTATTTTCTTCAACATAGACTATACATCCCCCAGCTCAGTACTCCTGCCTATTGTAGAGCAGAACTCTCTCCATGCATTTCTCCTGACAGACTTAACGACCTTACGTACTAAAGCCCTCTTCCTTTGGAAATCAAGTAGATTCTCAGGAGTCATATTGCTATGCAACACTCTGTAAGCCCTATTTCTTTCTCAAATAGCTACAGTGCACTCTTCAGTCCACCAAGGAACCACCTTCCTTTTTCCCCCCCACCCACTTCACTCACTGGCACATATACATTCGCAGCACACTGTCACATAGGCTGCACAAAGACAGCTCTCCAACAGACTTTGAGGCAATGATCACCAAACTTTTCCCAGTTTGCTTTATTTTTTCATTTATTTGATTTCACCTTTATTTAACCAGGTAGGCAAGTTGAGAACAAGTTCTCATTTACAATTGCGACCTGGCCACGATAAAGCAAAGCAGTTCAAAACATACAACGACACAGAGTTACACATGGAGTAAAACAAACATACAGTCAATAATACAGTATAAACAAGTCTATATACGATGTGAGCAAATGAGGTGAGATAAGGGAGGTAAAGGCAAAAAAAAGGCCATGGTGGCAAAGTAAATACAATATAGCAAGTAAAACACTGGAATGGTAGATTTGCAATGGAAGAATGTGCAAAGTCTAAATAAAAATAATGGGGTGCAAAGGAGCAAAATAAATAAATAAATTAAATACAGTAGGGAAAGAGGGAGTTGTTTGGGCTAAATTATAGGTGGGCTATGTACATGTGCAGTAATCTGTGAGTAATCTTATGAAAAGCACCATCTTCTGAACGATACTCTATCTGGAATAGTAACATCAAAGTTAATGAAATCAGGAAATGATCACGTCCAACAGTCGAATCATTCATTACATTACATTCACACAAAGATGCAATAGAGTTAGAAGCCAGTGTGAGGTCCAGGCAGGATGTAACCCCTCGAACAACATCGACTCTTGTACCACATCCATCGTTAAGACATACTAATGCTGGTTTCCATCATATCTTCTACAATAGTACTATCAGCATCTGTATGTGTGCTTCCCCATTAACTACTATGTGTATTAAAGTTGCCATACCATATCTCTCTAAGAGCCCAATTCTCCTGATATTTCATCAAACATTGCTACAGATAGTTGATGACTAGGGTTGTGAAAATGTTGTAACTTAATATTACTACCTGCACTGTACATTCCCACCACCACACATTCATATGAGACAGTTACATTATGATATTCAAGACCTTCCCTTAGCACACTCACCACCCTGTCCAATCTATCAGATCTGATTGATCAATAACCAGGAATAATACAATCAAGATGTGGTCTAAGCCATGTTTCTTGAAAACATATCACATCAGGGTTGATCTCTAAATCAATGACATATTTCTTAAAACTCCTGACCGTTAGCAATAAGGCTTCTGTCATTCCACTGAAGGATAACAAAAACCATAACTCTAATTATTATCATACTGAGACATTCCATCATTAGTATTATTAGTAGGTGTCAACATGTGAGAACAAGATTTCTGAACAGGTCTAGTATCTGTGTCTGGACCAACATATGCAACATTTCCTACAGTAGGTCCACTTATTCCAGGAGAAGCTCTATTGTCTCCATCATTCTGCCTAATAGTTCCATCAATCTGCCTTGCAGCCTCTGCATAAGAGACATTATGAGTGATTTTATATCTTTGGGCCTCTCGAGCTTTTTTCTGTACCTGGCATCCATCAAATGTGGCACTCTGTTCCCACCCCAATTACAACAGTTAAACCTCGACATTGTTCCCACATTCCCCATAATCATGTGCCCCTCCACACTTGGCACATCCTTCCTTTCCTTTGCACACAGCCACTACATGTCCCATTCATTGGCATTTAAAACATCTTAATGGAGGTGGGCCAAACTCTCTTAACAATGAAAACCAGGAAGCCCATCTGTACTTTCTTACATACAACCTTCTCAGACATTAATAGTACTGACAGGCTTTCTTTCCTACTGAACAGACGTTTGGATTCAACCATTATGCCCCCCTCTACATTTTCTTTGAAATAAACCTATGGACATAGTGGAACCCCAGAAATCCATAAATTGGGGTATGAGGCTACTCGATGACACCCACAGATTACGATTCTGAAGAGTTTACACAAATATTAGCATCGTAGTTCATCATATTAGTGAACTCTTAACCGTCAGATATCACCCCATTGTGCGTAATGACATTCATATTGCAATGTACAGCCTTACCTATGACCCTTGGGTACTCGGTGACATACTTTAAGATGGCAGGAGCAGTGGTTCCCTGTATGTACCTGTCCCTGTCCCTGAACACCTCCAAAATAAAAGTCATGTGGTTTGATAAGAATGACCCTCCCCCCAACATTGTGATTACTACCTCTGAGAGTTTAGAGCTTGAGGTAGTCACTTCTGTCAGTGTTTCTTACTGGAGAGGGAATGCAAATCAACGGCGCTGGACAGAGTGGAATCAGGTGTATCAAAAAGGCAGTTTATTGGTCAAAGATATCTTGTTCTACATCGTGCACGGATCTAGTTCATATAACCCGATGAGGGGTCAGGTGAAAAAGAGAGCTTATACAGAGGTTACATTCATTTTTATACATAGAATAAAGTAGGTATAGTCTTGTCGTGATGTCTTCTGAATGGTCCCGTAGGGTTGGAGGCGGACCCGCTCTAGCCAGAGTAGAAGCCCCCATTGGTGCACAGCAGTCTTCTGTTCTGGGCACCCGACCAGTAAAGGAGGAGAAGACTGTTTATGTTTGTGTCAGGGGTTCGTGAGGTAGAGGGGCAGTTTACTATGGCTGGGTGTATGTGTTCATGCGATGGAATGTCTTTGTTTCCTGGGGTCGTAAGTCAACAAAGCTGAGGAGATAGTGTTAGGGGGTAGTTTTATTGCTGGCTGTGTGAGCTAGTTCCTGTTTTAGCAGGGGTACATAAGATGACTTCAGTCAGGCGGTTTGGCTTGGCGCTGTATAATATATGAACTATGTATATGAATGTTTACATATATTTATATAACACTTCATACAAGTACTTGGGAGTATGGCTAGACGGTACATTGTCCTTCTCAGCAAATATCAAATCTGTAGGCTAAGGTTAAATCTAGACTTGGTTTCCTCTATCGTAATCGCTCCTCTTTCATCCCAGCTGCCAAACTAACCCTGATTCAGATGACCATCCTACCTATGCTAGATCACGGAGACATAATTTATAGATCAGCAGGGAAGGGTGCTCTCAAGCGGCTAGATGTTCTTTACCATTCGGCCATCAGATTTGCCACCAATGCTCCTTATAGGACACGTCACTGCACTCTATACTCCTCTGTAAACTGGACATCTCTGTATTCCTGCTGCAAGACCCACTGGTTTACGTTTATTTATAAAACCCTCTTAGGCCTCACTCCCCCGTCTGAGATATCTACTGCAGCCCTCATCCTCCACATACAAGCACCCGTTCTGCCAGTCACATTCTGTTAATGGTCCCCAAAGCACACACATCCCTGGGTTGCTCCTCTTTTCAGTTCGCTGCAGCTAGCGACTGGAACGAGCTGCAACAAACACTCAAACTGGAGTTCTATCTCAATCTCTTCATTCAAAGACTCAATCATGGACACTCCTACTGACAGTTGTGGCTGTTTTGCGTGATGTTGTCGCTACCTTCCTGCCCTTTGTGCTGTTGTCTGGGCCAAATAATGTACCATGTTTTGTGCTGCTACCATGTTGTTGTCATGTTGTGTTGCTACCATGCTGTGTGGTCATGTGTTGCTGCCTTGCTATGTTGTTTTCTTAGATCTCTCTTTATATCTAGTGTTGTGTTGTCTCTCTTGTCGTGATGTGTGTTTTGTCCTATATTTATATGTCATTTATAAAAAAATATATATATAATTATAATCCCAGCCCCCGTCCCCGCAGGAGTTATTTTGCCTTTTGGTAGGCCATCATAGTAAACAAGAATTTGTTCTTAATTGACTTGCCTAGGTAAATAAACGTAAACATAAAATAAAAAATACGCTGCATAACTCAACAATCAGCCAGTTTATTATCAACGTCACTACAAATTCAATTTTCTCCCATCCAGGGGCAAGCCCTGGTAGCTCGCCGTGATCGTATAGTGGTTAGTACTCTGCGTTGTGGCCGCAGCAACCCCGGTTCGAATCCGGGTCACGGCATTGCGATACACAATGTCACGGCAAAAGGGCTATGTTTTTAGATGTTTTTGAAAGCAACCTACAAAAAAAGAATCAAGTTAACTATCGCATAGCTTTTGGTCCAAAGCTAATGATCAGCAGACAAAACGCGAGGAGCCATGTGAGTGCAGCGCGCCGTGCGTAAATGGAATATTCCGATTCGCCAGCAGCCGGCGCACAAAGCAAACTAATTCTGTCCTTTCTGCCTTTCTCAACTCAAAGCACATGCAGCAGCAGAAAGCTCATTGGTCTAAATTTACAGCGGGAAGAAATGCGCTGACTCAAACCGTCGTTATGGAGATGCTTTTTGTGTATGGAAACAGTGGGAAGGAGATTTCCACTGTTTAAAAATGTAGTGCATACCGGTATGTTAGTTTCTTATCGTTGATACACGAGACAGAGAGCTCGTTTGGTCAGTTAATCTTCCCGAAGAGGAGACTAAACTTCGAAGTTCGAACATTGGTGAGTGATGTGGGCACTTTTGGACTAACCTACTTGCTTGGCACCTCACCTTGTTTTGTAAAAACTACAGCCAGCACACTTGCAAGAAGGTTAACTTATAATAATGTAGCCAGGTGAGGTGAGAGACCAAATTATTATCTAAATGTTTACAGCATTTTCCTCCCCTGGGTCCTCAACAATATCCCAGTGAATTCCTATTCCAAATTCAAGAGTTTTCATGATATGGTCTTTCACAACTGCCAGAACACTGCAGCTGTTAACATAACTGTAAAGCTATGACAGCTGTTGTTCTGTTGGCTCATCTATATTTATCATATTTGCTACACTGCAATGTGTGACATCAGTGCCACCATCAGCAGTGTCAAGTTTCAGCACCAAAGCATGCAGCACACCCAGCCACAAGAGTAGGCTATCATTCATCAACAAAAAGCACGGAGGAAGGCAAGGTGTAAGCAAGGGAGTTGTCTTGTAATGTGCCACCGGTTTATACATTTGTAGACAAGGCTACTGAAGGTCTATTTGGTTGCGCCGCCTTGGGGACAGCGCGCTCCAAGATTAACCAAATGGAATGACCACCGCTCATTCCCTCACAGGGATTGCTCACACATGCCAGAGGTGAGAAAGAACCAGTTGAGGCGATGACATCATGCCTGTACGAGTGCCTGCGCGAGGTCGGGCTTCAGCGTCACTACCCTTGTTTTACCGCCATGGGACTGAGACGCGCTGGACACCTGTCTTTGCTCACCATGGGCGATTATTCGAGCGTGGGGGTCCACAGCATGGGGGACCGTGCCCGGCTGTTCCATCTGGTACAGCTGGTCAAGTCTCTGAAGGAAGAGGAAGAGGAAGACCATGGGGGCCACGATGACGATAGAGTTGTGATAACAAGAAAGACTTTCACTTCGGGCAGCAATGTCCCCGTATGCAGGCAGCTAGATTTTGATGGTGATGGTAGGTCGAGCGAACCCAAACGCGGATCGCTCAGTGACTATGACAGTCACAGGGGGGCTGGTGTCCACCCCTTCCCGAGCCCGAACACAGGGGTTAAACCCCAACCACGCTGCGACCTCAGCAGAGGGTCACCCATACACAAAACCCAGATCAGTGGGACGCCGATGCGTAGCTGTCCTCACAAGCAGACTGTCAGACGGACCACAGTGCACAGGAGCAACAGCAAAGTGACCCAGTGTCAGGGCGTCTGCATTTACAAGGAGGGGACGACCATCGGCAGCAGGCCAAGACCTGAGGTACGCCGGGAGGCGGATGGGACATCCAGGAGGACGGATGGGACACCCAGGAGGACGGATGGGACATCCAGGAGGACGGATGGGACATCCAGGAGGACGGATGGGACATCCAGGAGGACGGATGGGACACCCAGGAGGACGGATGGGACATCCAGGAGGACGGATGGGACATCCAGGAGGACGGATGGGACATCCAGGAGGACGGATGAGCCCACATACATGTACACATCGAGGAGAACTATTGGCCTCAACTATGGTCTGCCCCTGAGTAGCCCGGTGTCAACCAGAAAGTAAGTTGTATTATGTTTCAATTGTGTATAATGCTGTTGTTGATAGTGTATGGGTCACTAGGCTGGTCGTCTCTGGTCTGCTGCTGTCTCTCCTTTCATCTGTTTTCCTACTTCTTTTCATTATACAAATAACTGCCCCTCACACTTGGTTAGTTGGAAAAGGTAACTCTCTCTTATTAATTATACTGTTGTTCAAAATACCTGTAATTTGTGCTTGTGTGTGTGTGTGTGTTGTAGGGAGGCAGGTGAGCAGAGGATCAGTGTGTGTGTGAGGAAGAGGCCCCTGACCAATGCTGAGAACAGGAGAGGGGAGGCAGACGTGGTCACAGCCCATGATGGAGATTCTGTGGTGGTCCATGAGAGCAAAGAGGCAGTGGACCTGACCCAGTACATACTCCAAGTAGGTACCAGGTCCAGTAGAGCCCTGCACAGGCATGAATTTAAAGTCGAGCTTCTACCCATGCTGGTGACGCTCAGGCCCTACCCTACCCAGGCCCGATTGCTTCTGCTAAATTTAAGGCCCGGCCCTGCCCGAAACCAGAAATAACTTCCCCTGTTAGTAAATTTATTAGCTGCTCCTCTTTCTCACTCACTCCTTGCGTGCAGCACACTCTGCATGTGCTCTGCTCATGGTGCTCTGACTCTTTGAGTATCCATAGCAACAGCTCCGCTTGGGCTGCTCTGTTCAATGAAGAGACATGAGAGAGCTGTTAGCTACTTTTCGTCACTCTAAACTCCGACAAAACTCAATGAGAATGATCATTTTGGCGAAATAATCTCTCCAGTCTTAAATTTGACAAGGTTGAAGCACTTCTGACGCCACCTTATGATCTTAGTCAGATATGACTGTACCGCGCAAATGGCTCATCTTCAACATTTTATTGATCAATTTAGTAATACCGAGCCCTACCCGTACCCTTGTTATTGATGAAGAAACAGGCCCTACGTGGCCGTAACCCGATGTATAATGTCGGGGCCTGTCGGTCTCGGGTTGGGTAGCAGAACTCTAATGTACAGTACACTCAGGCTACATCACACAGTCACAGAGGACAGAGTCTAGCAAGACTTGAATATAGCAATGTATACAGTTCAGACCGTGAATATACAGTATATAGGTACAATAAAGGAGACATTATTTATGTTTGTATATTATACAGATGTAGGATCTTAAATTTGGGCCAGTTTTCTACAGAAGAAAAATTATCCTGCAACAACAGGAAATGTGAATTATTATGTGGATAATAGTTCATTTACATTGATACATTTTTTGTTAGGGTAAGTCAAGTCTCAATTTCAGAAATTACAAACTTTAGAAGCCTTTTTAAAACGCATATACACTACAAGCTTGCATTTCCTGCCGTGCAGGAAAATTCTCAGCAACAAAAGAGTGATCAAATTAAGATCCTATATCTGTATGTTTGGATATACTGTGTACAAGGCTAGGGTTGCACATTTTGGGGAATATTCAGAGGTGGAAACTTTCTGTGGGAATATATGGGAATTAACTGGAATATATGGGAATTAATGGAAATATATGCAAATTAATATGAATACCATTTAAATGTAGATGTATTTTGCATTGGATATATTTACCATATCATATGGAAACAGAAACATAAACCTTTTACCTTATCATATGTAGACGTAATTGCAAATGATTAAATCCTTCCAGTAGAAGTAAAAAAAACAATTTAGTTACGAATTGAACTTTAATTAAAAGGGTTGACTTTTCACATGGATGATTTCACTGAACAACAAAAGAAACAAAAAAAATATTGAATGATCCCCAATGATCCATTGCATCTCCCAAAAACATTTGCAACATAAATCTGTGAAATGATATTCAAGAAACTAAAGCATTTGGTTGTCTTCGTCTCAGGCTTTCATGTCTTCTCCCTGGACCTCCTCAGTGTCCACCTCTTGAACATCAGACTCTGAGGCCTCAACCTTGTTAAGGATGGCTCGTTTTAAAAAAAGGCCTCAAATTTGCCCGGAATGCCACCAATTTTTCAACCCTTGTATTGGTCAGCCTGTTGTGTGCTTTGGTGTGTGTGTTCCCAAACAAGCACCAGTTGAGCTCGGAGGTGGCTGATGTTGGTGGGATTTGGAGGATGATGGAGGCAACAGGGGAAAGAGCCTCAGATCCACAAAGTCCCTTCCACCAGGTGGCTGATGAGATATGTTGGCACGACTGCCATATTGCATCTCTATCCCAAAGCCCTTGCTTGGAAGTGTACTTCGCCAGACTGCCAAGAACCTTGCCCTCATCCAGGCCAAGTTGGCGAGACACGGTAGTGGTGACACCATAGGCCTTGTTGATCTCTGCACCAGACAGGATGCTCTTGCCAGCATACTTGGGGTCCAACATGTACGCTTCGGTGTGTATTGGCTTCAGGCAGAAGTCTTCAGGCTTTTTGATGTATTTCAGAAATGCAGTTTCCTCTGCTTGGAGAAACAGTGAAGTGGGCAGGACAGTACGGATTTCTTCTCTTACATCTGCAAGCAGAGTCTGAACATCAGACAGGATGGCATTGTCTCGCTCAATCCGTGCAATGGCTATTGCTATTGGTTTCAGGAGTTTCAGGCTGCTTACCACTCTCTCCCAAATACATCACCCAGGAGGATCCTCTTGATGGGGCTGTCTATATCGGCAGACTGTGATATGGCCATTTCTTGGAGAGACTCCTTCCCCTCCAGGAGACTGTCAAACATGATGACAACACCACCCCAACATGTGTTGCTGGGCAGCTCAATGTGGTGCTCTTATTCGTCTCACTTTGCTTGGTGAGGTAGATTGCTGCTATAACTTGATGACCCTTCACATACCTAGCCATTTCCTTGGCTCTCTTGTAGAGTGTTTCCATTGTTTTCAGTGCCATGATATCTTTGAGGAGTAGATTCAATGCATGAGCAGCACAGCCAATGGGTGTGATGTGAGGGTAGGACTCCTCCACTTTAGACCAAGCAGCCTTCATGTTCGCAGCATGGTCTGTCACCATCGCAAATACCTTCTGTGGTCCAAGGTCATTGATGACTGCCTTCAGCTCATCTGCAATGTAGAGACTGGTGTGTCTGTTGTCCCTTGTGTCTGTGCTCTTGTAGAATACTGGTTTTGGGGTGGAGATGATGTAGTTAATTATTCCTTGCCCACGAACATCCAACCACCCATTAGAGATTATTGCAATACAGTCTGCTTTCTCTATGATTTGCTTGACCTTCACTTGCACTTGCACTCTGTTGAACTCTGTATCCAGCAAATGCGTAGATAAAGCATGTCTGGTTGGAGGGGTGTATGCTGGGCGAAGAACATTCAGAAATCTCTTCCAATAGGTGAACCAGTTGCATACACAGCTCGAGCAAGACATTCATCAGCATTTCTCTGACTACGTTCTTCCATTGAGTAAAAAAAAACGTCTGATTCCAGGAGGACCATGAGCTGTTGCCATCGATAAGGTGTCTGATTCATAATTTTCACCGCAAATAGAAGTAGAGGGACTTTTGTCAGAGGTTGCTTGTTGTGAGCGCTGAGGGAACCTTTTGCACTTGGCCAGATAATTCTTTGTTGCATTCTTCACATATGATTTGGCACAGTATTTGCAAATGTACACAGCTTTTCCTTCTACATCAGCTGCAGTGAAATGTCTCCACACATCAGATAGTGCCCGTGGCATTTTCATGTACAGGTTAGAAAAAAATACGTTTAAAAATTAAAATACAATTCCATGTACAGATAAATAGTTAAGCAGTTAGATTAAACAACTCCTTTGTAAGATACATGTTTTAAAATGAAACATGTATGGAAACAGGTGAATTAACACTCCTCAGTTAGCAGGCTCAAGCAAGCTAAAACCCACATGGTAGAAAAACTAACTAGCAGAAATTGTTAACAAGTTAGAAATTATTTTAACACACTTTACTGTAGGCTACTATTTACTAGTTAACAAAAAATCATGTATGTCAAATAAAATGTCAAATAAAATATATTCACCCCACCCAGTATTGTAATCAAAACTTACCAGAAAGCATGTAGCACAATAGCATCTCATTAGTGAGCAAGATCTTGAGAATCAGCTGTACATGTGATGGAAGAGAGCACTGCACATGTGATGGAAGAATGCACTGTGCATGCAGAGGGTTGCAATTCCATTGAATTGGGGATAGTTTATCCAAATATGCCACAATACCTAGAATTGCCTTATGTCTATCCTAAACTGTTATAAGCTAACTTTTTTGATGAATTTAAGCTAAATTCCCTAAATTCCAGGGCTTAACTTCCCATGGAAAATTTCCGTAAAGTTCCTGTAAAGTTTCCTACCCTTTGCAACCCAAGTTAAGGTACATAAATATAATTCATATAGCTTCAGGCCCCCTGTTCCTTGTAACACAGTGTTGATCTGTGTGTGTGTCTGCACTCTTCTCTGGTCCCCTCCACAGCACAGGTTTAATTATGATGAGGTGTTCGGGGAAGAGAGCTCCAATGTGGATGTGTACCTGAAAACAGCCTTTCCACTGATACAGCATGTCCTCAACGGGTAAGGAACCTTGTGTTGTGTTCATTGGGTTCTAAAGAAAAGAAAACGGGGAGGGACTCCGATAAGAAAAGTCTGTCGGTGTTAGCCATATCCCCCGCGTGTGTAAGACCCCTGCTGTAACACAAGGATGTAGCCGCAGAGGAGCAACTAGGTGTTGTTTACCATAATGTACCCTAAAACAGTTGCGCTCAAACAGGTCGAGCGCTTCAAGTTCCTCAGTGCCCACATCACTAAAGAACTAGCATGGTCCACACACATTAACACAGTCGTGAAGAGGGCATGGCAACGCCTCTTCCCCCTCAGGAGGCAGAGAAGATCTTGACTGGCTGCATCTTGACTGGCTGCATCACCACTTGGTACGGCAACTGCTTGGCATCTGAACACAAGGCGCTACAAAGAGTAGTGCGTTCGCCCAGGACACAGGGTTCTCACAAATTGCTTGATGTTCTTAAAGTACTTGAATTTGGCACTCTGAAATTCAAGTACTGGAATACCTTAAAAAGCAGACATTTTCTCAGGTTGGTACTTGAAAAGTACTTGAATTAAAATGAGAGGAGAACAGATAATGTATTGGTCTTGCAAATTCATTTCCATGCAGCCTACTGAGTTTTATTGCCTCACGTGTTTCATGCTGTGGCTGCCAGGCGAGCTCGCTCATTCCACCCTCACTGCCACTCAGCCAGGTAGGTACAGAACTGACTGATTAGGCGCCGCCAAACATCACATCGATAGCTAAACTGCCGGGACAATGTAGATTCAAACCTGGCTTTTGTGCATATGGAACACTTATGGGCTCTTTTATTTCAGCTCATGAAACATGGGACCAACACATTGCATGTTGCGTTTTATATTTTTGCTAAGCATAGTTTACTCACCTTTTTTTACCACTACATCACTGGACCCAACCAACCCACACCATGTAAGGTGCAAATAAATGCGTCAGATTGGGTGAATAGGCCCTGAAGAGCCACATGAAGGGGGAAAGACACAACGCTGCATCCTGCACTGGCACCAGTTCTACATTAGGTGACTTTTTCTCTGCAACAACACCCAGAGCTTTTCATTCACAGGGCGCCGGCTATATTCCGCCTTATCAAGCGGCAGCCGTGCTCATGCCCTTTCTGGTGGCCGTTCCTTTTCCCTCACACAGTCCACCCAGTCATTAAGCTGGAGTTGTGTAGTAATGTGAATAGGAAATGTGTGTTCACCAGTAGCATATCCCCAAACTCTGCTATTCAAATGACAGAATCATCAGTACTGACTTACCGCCTATGTATGTAGTAAATACATATTCTTCTTTTCTATTGTGGCGATATACTGCCATCTGTTGGCGACTAGAAACAATTGCATAATATGAACTAATACAAAATGAATGGTCCTTGAACATGACTTGCCACTTTCTGTAAGAACCCTGAGTACACCACTGGGGCCGAGCTCCCTGCCATCCAGCAACTCTATACCAGGCGGTGTTAGAGGAAGGCCCTAAAAATTGTCAAAGACTTCAGCCATCCAAGTCACAGGCTGTTTTCTCTGCTACCACACGGCAAGTAGTACCTATGACCAAGTCTGGAACCAACAGGACCCTGAACAGCTTCTACCCCCAGGCTATAAGACTGCTAATAGTTAGTCAAATAGTTAAGCAATATCTACCTGTAATATCTACACTGACCCTTTTTGCAATAATCTCTTTTGACCCTTCACATACGTTGAGGTTACTGTTTATTATCTATCCCTTTGCCTAGTCCCTTTATTCTGACCTAAGTGTACAGTTGAAGTCGGAAGTTTACATACACTTAGGTTGTTGTTCTTGTTAACAAGCTATAGTTTTGTTATAGCAAAAGTAGATGTCCTAACCGACTATGGCAAGTCGGTTAGGACATCTACTGTGTGCATGACACAATTATTTTTTCCGACAATTGTTTATAGACAGATTATTTCACTTATAATTCACTGTATCACAATTCCAGTGGGTCAGAGGTTTACATACACTAAGTTGACTGAGCCTTTAAACAGCTTGCAAAATTCCAGAAAATTATGTCATGGCTTTAGAAGCTTCTGATAGTCTAATTTACATCATTTGAGTCAATTGGAGGTGTACCTGTGGATGTATATCAAGGCCTACCTTCAGATTCAGTGCCTCTTTGCTTGACATCATGGGAAAATCAAAAGAAATCAGCCAAGACCTCACAAAATAAATTGTAGACCTCCACAAGTCTGGTTCATCCTTGGGAGCAATTTCCAAATGCCTGAAGGTACCCTGTTCATCTGTACAAACAATAGTACGCAAGTATAAACACCACGCAGCCATCATAGCACTCAGGAAGGAGACACGTTCTGTCTCCTAGAGATGAATGTACTTTGGTGCGAAAAGTGCAAATCAATCCCAGAACAACAGCAAAGGACCTTGTGAAGATGCTGGAGGAAACACGTACAAAGTATCTATATCCACAGTAAAACGAGTCCTATATCGACACAACCTGAAAGGCCGCTCAGCAAGGAAAAAGCCACTGCTCCAAAACCGCCATTTAAAAAAAAGACAGACTACGTTTTGGGGACAAAGATCATACTTTTTGGAGGAATGTCTTCTGGTCTGAAAAATAGAACTGTTTGGCCATAATGACTATTGTTATGTTTGGAGGTAAAAGGGGGAGGCTTGCAAGCCGAAGAACACCATCCCAACAGTGAAGCACAGGGGTGGTAGCATCATGTTGTGGGGGTGCTTTGCTGCAGGTGGGACTGGTGCACTTCACAAAATAGATGGCATCATGAGGAAGGAAAATGATGTGGATATATTGAAGCAACATCTCAAGACATCAGTCGGGAAATTAAAGCTTGGTCGCAAATTGGTCTTCCAAATGGACAATGACCCCAAGCATACTTCCAACGTTGTGGCAAAATGGCAAAAGGACAACAAAGTCAAGGTATTGGAGTGGCCATCACAAAGCCCTGTACTCAATCCTATAGAAAATGTGAAAACAGGTACAAGCAAGGAGGCCTACAAACCTGACTCCGTTACACCAGCTCTGTCAGGAGGAATAGGCCAAAATTCACCAAACTTATTGTAGGAAGCTTGTGGAAGGCTACCCGTAACGTTTGACCCAAGTTAAACAATTTAAAGGCAATGCTACCAAATACTAATTGATTGTATGTAAACTTCTGACCCACTGGGAAAGTGATGAAAGAAATAAAAGCTGAAATAAATTATTCTCTCTAGTATTATTCTGACATTTGACATTCTTAAAATAATGTGGTGATCCTAACTGACCTAAGACAGGGGATTTTTACTAGGACTAAATGTCAGGAATTGTGAAAAACGGAGGTTAAATGTATTTGGCTGAGGTGTATGTAAACTTCAGACTTCAACTGTACATATCTATCTAAATTACCTCGTACCCCTGCGCATCGACTCAGTACTAATTGTGTTATTATTTGTCTATTTTTCTGTTTCTTCGACTATTTCTCTATTTTTTTTCTCTCTGCATTATTGGGAAGGGCCCCGTAAGTAAGAATTTCACTGTTAGTCTACCTACACCTGTTGTTTACGAAGCATGTGACACATAAAATTAGATTTGATTTGTAATGGGATATTGTGTGACCTAGTTCTGTCTGTATGTACGTTGGCAGAGGCAAGGCCACTTGTTTTGCATACGGCCAGACGGGAGCAGGGAAGACACACACCATGCTGGGTTGTCCTCCTCAGAGACAGGGGCTATACGCTCTGGCTGCCAGGGACATATTTACCCAGCTGCACTCCACCCAGGACTGTGGCAACTCTGCAGTCACATCCCACGTCTATGTCAATGTCAGCTTCTTTGAGATCTACTGTGGCCAGCTCTACGACTTGTTGGACCGTAGAAAACGGTGCGTGTGTGATTGTGAATGTACTCAAGTTCAGGACTGACTTATCTCGACCAGTAGTTGTGACTTTGTTTTCAGAAAATATTTCATAATGTAACACTCTAACTTGGACTCTGACTCGAACACTAGAGGCTTGGGACTCGACTCGCACTCGAGGTTTAGTAAATTGACTACATCACTGAACATAACCCTGCTCTCTGATTGGTCCATTCTCGAGGTTGATCGATTATGATTTTTCAACCTTATCCCAATTATTGGAGGACCATTTTTTATATATATATATGTAATAATGACAATTACAACAGTACTGAATGAACAATGAACACTTATTTTAACTTAATAATAATAATAAAATCTATTAAGTCTCAAATAAATAATGAAACATGCTCAATTTGGTTTAAATAATGCAAAAATACAGGGTTGGAGAAGAAAGTAAAAGTAGAATATGTGACATTTAAAAAAGCTAATGTTTAAGTTCCTTGCTCAGAACATAAGAACATATGAAAGCTGGTGGTTCAATATTCCCAGTTCTTCAATATTCCCAGTTAAGAAGTTTTAGGTTGTAGTTATTATAGGAATTATGAAGCATCACTGAACATAACCCTGCTCTCTGATTGGTCCATTCTCGAGGTCGACCGATTATGATTTTTCAACCTGATCCCAATTAGGTTGAAAAAAAACAGACAAAACAAATGGAACATGAAAAATAGATCGATGATGGCTAGAAGACCGGTGACGTCGACCGCAGAACACCGACCGAACAAGGAGAGGAGCAGACTTAAGTAGGCAGTGATTCGATGATAAATTAACAGGCACCGCATTGATTATATGCAACGCAGGACAAGCTAGTTAACCATCAACCATGTGTAGTTAACTAGTGATTATGTGAAGATTGATTGTTTTTTATACTATAAGTTTAATGCTAGCTAGCACCTTACCTTTGCTCCTTGCTGCACTCACGTAACAGGTAGTCAGCCTGCCACGCAGTCGCCTCATGGAGTGCAATGTAATCGGCCATAATCGGCGTCCAAAAATGCAGATTACCGATTGTTATGAAAGATTGAATCGGACCTAATTAATCGGCCATGCCGATTAATCGATCAACCTCTAGTCCCTTCACAATGACATGGTCATAACCATGCTCTCTGATTGGTTCCTTCATAATAACATTGAGCCAGTGAACCAGTTGAACCACAACCACTCAGTGAACCACTCAGCGAACCACAGAACCAGTGAACTACTCAGTGAACCACTCAGGAAATAAGTGAACCAGTAAACCTCTGATTGGTCTCTTTATAATGACATCTGTGTCTTCTCTATGCAGCTTGTTTGCAAGGGAGGATGGGCACCAAGTGGTTCAGATAGCAGGGCTAAGAGAGGTCAAAGTGGAGTCTGTCAACTCATTGCTAGAGGTGAGACTTGTATTCCTCTCTTCTCATTCTTCCTGTTCTCGTCTGTTATACCTCCCTGTCTTGCTGTTTTGATTTATTTCCCTTCTTCATTCCACCCTCCTTTCATCGCTTCTCCTGCCTCCACCCCTCCTCATTCATCCTCCCCACCTTCTCCTGCCTCCACCCCTCCTCATTCATCCTCCCCACCTTCTCCTGCCTCCACCCCTCCTCATTCATCCTCCCCACCTTCTCCTGCCTCCACCCCTCCTCATTCATCCTCCCCACCTTCTCCTCTCTCCGCCCTCCAGGTGATCTTGTGGGGTACAGGTGAGCGCACCCAGGGGGCAAGTGGAGTCAACCCAGTGTCGTCCCGCTCCCACGCTCTGCTCCAGATACAGCTCAGAGACTCTGGCCATCGGGCCACTGGCAGGTCAGTGTCACGTTATAATAACTTATAGGACAAAGTCGCCAAATTAGTTCCAGGTAGCAAAACTAATTTCCATATTTTTGTTTTGAGAGTGATATATAGAAAATGATCAACCAGGTATATGGAGTTTGCACATTGCAATTCAGACACAGTTTATAATCTCAAATATAACACATATTCAGCAATATACCTGAGATTGAATGTGTTATTTTATGTATGATTAGCTACAGTACACAGTGTGTGTGTGTGTGTGTGTGTGTGTGTGTGTGTGTGTGTGTGCGTGCGTGCGTGCGCAATTCAGTAGCTTTGTAAAATAGTTTGTGACATTAAATTAAAAGTAATCGGACCAGATGTGTCCCACACTGTGTTGTGTAGGATGTCATTTGTGGATCTGGCTGGGAGTGAGAGAGCAGCAGACTCCAGAGACCCAGACAGACTGAGTCGCATGGAGGGGGCAGAGATCAACCAGAGTCTACTGGCAGTGAGTGCAACACACACACACAACAGGATACAATACAATACTTTATTGTTCATTTTCACACACACTTAAAACGGGATTGCTGTTAACATGTAGCCTATTTGTTTCAGCTGAAAGAATGTATCCGTTCTCTGGACCAAGAGCAGTCACACACACCGTTCAGACAGAGCAAGCTCACACAGGTAAAGAATCTCACACACACATTGCAAACGTTCACGGGTTCAACTCTCAACAACACATCTGAGCAACTCCACACCAGGTTTGTGCTTCAACTGTGTTGTCCACAGGGAATGATAGAATTTGGGTCAGTACCCCTTTGTTCAAACTCTGTTTACCTTGTTGTCTGTATAGGTTTTGAAGAACTCCTTTGTTGGTGATTCAAAGACATGTATGATTGCAAACGTTTCCCCCGGTCACCTAGCAACCAAACACACACTCAATACGCTGAGATACGCTGACCGGTGAGTGTTGCGTATTACGTAGGTCATATGAGAGCACACACTCCGACTCAACAGTTTTGACATCATTGTTTAATTGGTCAGTGACATTGGCCTGTGATATATCATGTCCTATTGGCTCTACAGGGTGAAGGAGCTGAGGGGGGGAGGGGGGAGAAGATGGCCCACAGTCACCCCGTCCCCATCCCCGGAACATGATCAGACTAGCAGCATTGGTACTAGTGCCAGCAGGGGGAAAAGTTCCCCAAAAGGGGTGAAGTTGGGGGGACACAGGGAGGCCCAAAATGTGACTGGCACCCCTGCTAGGAGGTTAGCCCCAGGGGGAGCTCTGCTCTGCTCCACACCAAAGGGCCAGGGGGCGGGGGAGGGCTTTGGGAGGGGGAGAGAAGACCTCTGTTTGGAGCACACCACACCTGTGAGGGGCTCACTGGGCCGGGGGCTTTGGAGGCGCAGGAGGAGTGAGGGAGTGGGAGAGAGGGAGAGGAATAGCGAGAGGGAGGTGGAAAAGAAAGGGCACAGAAAGGAACGTGAGAAGACAGATGATTCCAACACGGAACAGGACCATGGGGTGGCTTGGGTGATGAGACAGCGAATGGGAGAGGGGAGGACAACCCTTTGGGAAATACCCAGAGAAGGAAGAGCCACTACAAGCCAGATGGCCATAGGTAAGAGGGCAGCTGCTGCTACCTGCCTCAGAGGAGAAGAGAGGCAGAGGACTACTACGAGTAAAGGAGAGGGAGAGGGCAGGAGATGGATAGAGCAGGACCGAATTGTGGGGGAGAGGGAGAGAGAGAACACAGCTGAGGGACAGAGAGAGTTGGGAGAGGTCAGGGAGAGAGATAGGAGGACTAGTACAGAATGGGAAAGGGAGAGAGAAACTGAGACGCCAAGGGAGCTGGAGAGCGAGAAGGAAAGAGAGAGGCATTTGAGAAGATACCACCAGCAGCTTCAGCAGATGCAGTGGCTCCAGCAGCCTCTGCCTGCCTCTCCGTCTGTCTGCCGCGGTGTGGAGGAGCTGCTGGCTGGGTACAGGGCCACTGCTGGGGCCGGGGGAGACCACCTCCCGCTCCGGGGGGAAGGGACCGCAGGGGTCACAGTGGAGGCAAAGGGGAGGGGACAGAGTCACCTCTCTAACAACACGTCTCAGAGCCACTGCCACAATGGCGATAATGATGATGATAATGAAGGAGATAATGATGGTAGTGGAGAGCACATCCTCAAATGTCTCTTCCCCGGGGTTGGATCAGTGCTGTCTACCATCAGCAGGCTGGATGACAGAGGGACAGGAGGAGAAGGAGTGGAGAGAGGGAGTGGGGACGAATGGGGGTCACCCAAGGAGGAGGAGAGGAGAGGATGGGCATGGCCAGAGTGTAGAGTGGTCGAGTCAGAAGAGGGCGGCAGGTGGACAGGGGCTGTGCTGCGTCTTGGGGAGGAGGAACGGTTAACATCTAGCCTCCGTGGGGCATTTGAGAGGAGGGGGTGGGCAGGGGAACACAAGAAGAGAGGAGAAGAGGACATGCTGCTGGGGGCTGAATGGAGCACAGAGGAGGAAGGAGAGGTTGCCGTTAATGACTTCACCCGCGGCTCCACAGACAGCAACAGTGACAACGACAGCTTTTACCGACACTGCAGCCACCACGCTCCGGCCGAGAGGCCCCTCTCTCCACCCCCGCCCCCAGCCAAGCTCAACGACCTGTCCCTGGAGTCCAAGCACATCAACCAGAGCTCCAGTGGCCTGTGCCTACACTTCCAAAATGTCCCCATTTGCCCCTGCCAGCAGGGAGTACCACTGAGCCCCAGAAAGAGGACAGCGCTACCAGGTGCTGAGCTGCTACGTCTTATAGACCCTGCCACCCCCCTTCTGTCCTTTGTGCAGACGGGGAGGGGAGCAGCGGTTGGCACCACAAGGCTTCTCCCTGAGAGCCAAAATAATTCTGGAGTTGTGGCTCAAATGCCCCCTTCTTCACCACCACACTGTGAGTCCTCGGGTGATTCATCTAGATGCACCATGGACCCCCTCTCACTTTCCTTGCTTCAAGTAGACAGGCTGGCAGCCACAGACTCCTTCCTCTGCCAGCAGGTACCACACAGCACCTACTCCCCCTCCCTCCTGCCTAGGGAAGGTAGAAAGGGAAAAGGGGTGGTGGACGGTGGCCAGTCTCTAGTACCCACTCTAGTGATAGATAGGAACCGTGGTGAAGGCCACATGGATCAGATGAGATCCAAGATGGACGCTGCTCCTCTCTGGAGAATGGGTGAGTCACATACACAAGCTTGTGCAATGCTTCCCCCCTCCCCCCCGCATTGTGTACTTAATATCTCGGTAAATAATTGCCACCTTCTCATTGACATTGTTCATTTGTGAGAATTGCGGTTTTGTTAGGGGATTGCGTGTAAAAAAAGAAATAATGTTTTAAGTCAAATGTTGCTCTTAATTCTCTTGTGTTGTCTGTTCTGTCCAGCTATGACCAAACCATCTGCCCCTGTGGTCTCCTTGGTGTCTGTCCAAGACCAAAGAGGAATCCTGAAAACCCCAGCCCAGTTAGGGAGGGAGGTCCTAGGCTCCTGACTCTACATGTCCCCCTGGCCCTTCTACACATTCCACTCACCACACAACCTCACTGTATCCAATACACACACAACCAAGTGCTCCCAAGGCCCAGTCCAGCCCAACACACAAACATCACACCGTTTGCCTTCCACCCATGTACCACAACATACACATAAGCATCCCATCGCGACTAAACACACATTTCAGGATACACCCAACTCCTCCATCCCTACTGTACAAATTCTCCAACAAATGAACAACCCCGTGCAATTTAACATTTTGCAGGACCAATCTCAGTCGCCCAGTTCAAACAGTCCTCCTAATCGCCACACACCATGCCGTCTCAGCGGTTCAAGCAGTCCAGACGTTCCAAACGGTCTGTTGAAGCACATTGGACCCCCAGCCACCCTCTCCTTCTCTACTCGGGAAGCCCTGGAGCATATGCCCAGTAAGTTCAAGTCTATCTGTTATGTATCATGAACAATGTGTAGGTTTATGGTCCCTTACTCATCCTGACTCTATCCTTTGCCATCTCTTCCTCTTTCATTTACATTTACATTTAAGTCATTTAGCAGACGCTCTTATCCAGAGCGACTTACAAAATCTTTCCTTCTCTCTATCTCTCTCTTTCTCTCCATTTCTCCCTTCTGTGTGCGTCAGGTAGTGTGTTGTCCAGACCCATTGGGAGCAGTTGAAGCAGATAGAGTCTATGTGTCGTAGAGAGGGGACATTGCTGTGCCAACAGCCTGACGTGGTGAGAACTCAGCACCTTGTACAGTGCCTTGCGAAAGTATTTGGCCCCCTTGAACTTTGCGACCTTTTGCCACATTTCAGGCTTCAAACATAAAGATATAAAACTGTATTTTTTGTGAAGAATCAACAACAAGTGGGACACAATCATGAAGTGGAACGACATTTATTGGATATTTCTAACTTTTTTAACAAATCAAAAACTGAAAAATTGGGCGTGCAAAATTATTCAGCCCCCTTAAGTTAATACTTTGTAGCGTCACCTTTTGCTGCGATTACAGCTGTAAGTCGCTTGGGGTATGTCTCTATCAGTTTTGCAAATCGAGAGACTGACATTTTTTCCCATTCCTCCTTGCAAAACAGCTCGAGCTCAGTGAGGTTGGATGGAGAGCATTTGTGAACAGCAGTTTTCAGTTCTTTCCACAGATTCTCGATTGGATTCAGGTCTGGACTTTGACTTGGCCATTCTAACACCTGAATATGTTTATTTTTGAACCATTCCATTGTAGATTTTGCTTTATGTTTTGGATCATTGTCTTGTTGGAAGACAAATCTCCGTCCCACTCTCAGGTCTTTTGCAGACTCCATCAGGTTTTCTTCCAGAATGGTCCTGAATTTGGCTCCATCCATCTTCCCATCAATTTTAACCATCTTCCCTGTCCCTGCTGAAGAAAAGCAGGCCCAAACCATGATGCTGCCACCACCATGTTTGACAGTGGGGATGGTGTGTTCAGGGTGATGAGCTTTGTTGCTTTTACGCCAAACATAACGTTTTGCATTGTTGCCAAAAAGTTCAATTTGTTTCATCTGACCAGAGCACCTTCTTCCACATGTTTGGTGTGTCTCCCAGGTGGCTTGTGGCAAACTTTCAACGACACTTTTTATGGATATCTTTAAGAAATGGCTTTCTTCTTGCCACTCTTCCATAAAGACCAGATTTGTGCAATCTACGACTGATTGTTGTCCTATGGACAGAGTCTCCCACCTCAGCTGTAGATCTCTGCAGTTCATCCAGAGTGATCATGGGCCTCTTGGCTGCATCTCTGATCAGTCTTCTCCTTGTATGAGCTGAAAGTTTAGAGGGACGGCCAGGTCTTGGTAGATTTGCAGTGGTCTGATACTCCTTCCATTTCAATATTATCGCTTGCACAGTGCTCCTTGGGATGTTTAAAGCTTGGGAAATATTTTTGTATCCAAATCCGGCTTTAAACTTCTTCACAACAGTATCTCTGACCTGCCTGGTGTGTTCCTTGTTCTTCATGATGCTCTCTACGCTTTTAACGGACCTCTGAGACTATCACAGTGCAGGTGCATTTATACGGAGACTTGATTACACACAGGTGGATTGTATTTATCATCATTAGGTCAACATTGGATCATTCAGAGATCCTCACTGAACTTCTGGAGAGAGTTTGCTGCACTGAAAGTAAAGGGGCTGAATAATTTTGCACGCCCAATTTTTCAGTTTTTGATTTGTTAAAAAAGTTTGAAATATCCAATAAATGTCGTTCCACTTCATGATTGCTTCCCACTTGTTGTTGATTCTTCACAAAAAAATACAGTTTTATATATTTATGTTTGAAGCCTGAAATGTGGCAAAAGGTCGCAAAGTTCAAGGGGGCCGAATACTTTCGCAAGGCACTGTATATACAAGTATTAAATATACTAGCTCGTAAATCATGGATTGGATTCATTAGATTCATTGCAATT
The DNA here is from genome assembly GCF_023373465.1 of Oncorhynchus keta. Taxonomy (NCBI): domain Eukaryota; kingdom Metazoa; phylum Chordata; class Actinopteri; order Salmoniformes; family Salmonidae; genus Oncorhynchus; species Oncorhynchus keta. The sequence continues at coordinate 8,621,993 of NC_068445.1, read as the reverse complement.
ACTATTATTGTTGCTGAATGGGACACTTGGTTTGAGAGTAGTGCTCTCCGTGACTGTCTACCATTTGTTGATCCAACTTCCTTCCCTGTCTGTCTCACCGGTCCCTCTCTATTCTTCAGGACTTTAGGGAGTTACGTCCATAAACTGGAGGAGATCATGGAGCAGAAAGCTGTGTGCGTTCGGAGCCTGAGATCTCTGCTACAGCCCTACCTCACCCAACTGAAAAACTATTAGTCATTTTCAATTCATGGAGTGAATTTCAATTCAGTTCTGTTTCTGAATTGAAAGCTGAATTGACCCCAAACCTGTCTGACGTACCTTAAGTTACACCAGGCAAATAATTTGTGTGGGTGTGGAGTGAACTTGTGTGGAGTGAGCTGTATTTTTTTAAACAGTAGCCTACAGGAACAAACACTTATAGTCAGTACCTTCGTGATTAAGGCACTGTACTACTTTAGCCTGTATCACAAATAATGAGATTCCCATAGAGAATGATAGAGTCCTCTAGTGGCCAAAAGGCCATATTAGCATGGACAGCACCATTGAGGGCTTCCACCATTATAATGTAGTCAACTGGGTGGGACTTCCAACTTCATTGTCTAATGCCTCCTGGTGACCCTGTTGGAGTCATGTCCAACCCTGGTAATCAGGAGGGATCAGCCAATTGTGAAGAAGAAAATGTGCTACATCAAAATGGAGATCGCCTCAATGGTGCTGCCCATGCTGTCACAGACGCTATAATGGCACAGATACAAAGATGAGTCCTCTATCTCTATGGAGATTCCCAACCTCTGTCATTTCAAGAATTTTGCTACGAGTAACTTACCATAAAAAGTTATGGAATCATTATAATGTTGTACTTTGGTAGTTTAGGTAGTCCATCCACGAGAGATTAAATATACATGGAAGAAAAATCACTTTTTTATGTGGTAGGCCTGTCCTCTGTGGTTGGTCTTTGAAATGCAGGCGCAAAGAAGATGTCTGCCAGTTGTTCATCTGTCTTGCCAGCAGATGGAGGTACTGTGTGTGAAAATCCTAGTTTTCAGAATAGAAAATGTATTGCACAATTCACTCAAAAAGAAGTCACATGCTTCGTAAAACAACCCGGTGTAGACTAAAAGTGAAATGTTTACTTACATGTCCTTTTCCAACAATGCAGAGTTAAGATAAATATATCAAATTGATATGACACAAGGCATAAATACACAGTGAATAACAAAAATCTTGAGTAAAAATAGCACGGCTATATACAGGGAGTACCAGTACTGAGTTGATGTGCAGGGGTATGAGGTAATTGAGATAGCTATGTACTTATAGGTAGGGGTAAAGTGAACTAGTCAACAGGATAGATACTAGACGGTAGAGTATATGTTGAGTGTGAAAGTGTGTGTGTGTGTGTGGTGTCAGTATGTATGTGTGCGCATGTTATGTGTGTGTGGGCGTTTGTGGTGTCAGTGTAAGTATGTGTGAGTGTCCAGTGTTTGTGCATAAAAGGATCAATGCAGGTAGTCCGGGGGAGCCATTTTATTAGCTATTTAGCAGTCTTGTTTAGCAATCTTATGGCTTGTGGGTAGAAGCTGTTTCAGGGTTCTGTTGGTTCTAGACTTAGTCCACTAATACCGCTTACTGTGCGGTAGCAGAGAGAACCGTCTACGGCTTGGGTGGCTGGAGTCTGACAATATTTTGGGCCTTTCTCTGACAACACCTGGTATAGAGGTCCTGGATGGAAGGTATCTCGGCCCCAGGGATGTACCCCAGTGATGCCGTACTTACCACCAATGTTCCCTCTAATTTTTCTCGGCACAGCGGATTTCAAGTCTACTGAGAGCAAACTTTAACATTGTGAAAATTCTGTGCAACTTCCAGCATGCGTTTACTGTGAACACTGAGGCTGTACCTGCTTTATGTTACAGTTTTAACAGTGGCCATGTAGGCTACTTGATCATAATGTAGGCATACCAGAGTGACCTACAATCAAAAGCAATGGCATACCATAACATTTTAACGCGGAAATAGCTGTTCTCATTCAGCCTACAGTAGCAGCCAATGTGTGGTGTTCAATGTAGGCCTAAATTCCATGAAACCTTTGAAGAAAATATGCAGGGCTTGACATTAACCTGTTATCCACCTGTCCTTCAGGCAAGGAGTTCATTGGAAATGTTGTTGTGTTGTTTGATGCAAGAAACCACTTTACAAAATAAAATGATTATTTCCATGCCATTACAGAGAATCAGACAAATGATGCTACCCTCTGCCCATTGGCTACTTAGTTTGTTCAAGCATGTCTCAAAATATAACACTGCCCCTCTAGGAGAAAAAAAGTATCACTCCCCTATTGCTGACTAAAATGATCTATAACTGGGCTAATAACTCACTAACTAGCAAAGGACATGAACAGAATGTGCACACTTGGCTACATGAAGCTCTCGCTTTGATCTCAAAACAAGCGCATCTATAGTACCAGTCATAAGTTTGGACACACCTACTCATTCAAATGTTTTTCTTTATTTTGACTATTTTCTACATTGTAGAATAATAGTGAAGACATCAAAACTATGAAATAAAACATATGGACCAAACAAATAAAAAATTAGCCACCCTTTGCCTTCATGACATCTTTGCACACTCTTGGCATTCTCTCAACCAGCTTCATGGGGTGCCTTCATGAGTCACATGGAATGCATTTCAATTAACAGGTGTGTCTTGTTAAAAGTTAATTTGTGGAATTTCTTTCCTTAATGCGTTTGAGTCAATCAGTTGTGTTGTGACAAGGTAGGGGTGCTACACAGAATATTGCCCTATTTGGTAAAGACCAAGTCCATATTATGGCAAGAACAGCTCAAATAAGCAAAGAGAAACAACAGTCCATCATTCATTTCAGACATGAAGGTCAGTTAATCTGGAACATTTCAAGAATTTTGAAAGTTTCCCCAAGTGCAGTCGCAAAAACCATAAAGTGCAATGATGAAACTGGCTCTCATGAGGACTGCCACAGGAAAGGAAGACCCAGAGTTACATCTGCTGCAGAGGATAAGTTCATTAAAGTTACCAGCCTCAGGAATTGCAGCCCAAATAAATGCTTCACAGAGTTCAAGTAACTGGACACATTTCAACATCAACCCTTCAGAAGAGACTGAATCAGGCCTCCGTGGTCGAATTGCTGCAAAGAAACCACTACTGAAGGACACCAATAATAAGAGACTTGCTTGAGCCAAGAAACACGAACAATGGACATTAGACCAGTGGAAATCTGTCCTTTAGTCTGATGAGTCCAGATTTGAGACCCAGAGAAGGTGAACAGATTATTTCAGCATGTGTAGTTCCCACACTATTTTGGTTACTACATGATTCCATTTGTTATTTCATAGTTTTGATGTCTTCACTATTATTCTACAATGTAGAAATAGTAAAAATAAAGAAAAACCCTTTAATGACTAGGTGTGTCCAAACTTTTGACTGGTACTGTACTTGAGACCACTCATGCTGTAAACACAATCCAGTTCCTTGCATTTGTCGTAACAAGAGGTGATGCAGCTAGTCAAGATTCTCTCAATGGGCCAGCTTTAGAACCTTTTGAGGATCTGAAGGCCCTTGACAAATCTTTTCAGCCTCCTGAGGGGGAAGAGGTGTTTCCATGCCCTCTTCATGACTGTGTTAATGTATGTGGACTATGATAGTTCTTTAATGATGTTGACACTGAGGAACCTGAAGCTCTCGACCTGTTCGACTCTCCATTTCCTGTAGTCCACAATCAGCTATTTTATCTTGCTGACGTTGAGTGTGACGTTGTTGTCCTGGCACCACAATGCCAGGTCTCTGACCTTCTCCCTAAAGACTGCCTCATTGTCGACGGTGATCAGACCTACCTCCGTCTTGTGGTCAGCAAACTTGATTATGTTGGAGTTGTGCGTGGCCACACAGTCATGGGTGAATAGGGAGTACAGGAGAGGACTAAGCACACACCCCTGAGGGGCTTCATGTTGATGGTAAGCATGGCAGATGTGGTCTTGCCTTCCCTCACCGCCAGGGGGTGTCCCGTCAGGAAGTCCAGGATCCAGTTGCAGTGGGAGATGTTCAGTACCAGGGTCCTGAGCTTGGTGATGAGCTTGGAAGGGACTATGGTGTTAAATGCTGAGCTATAGTCAATAAACAGCATTCTTACAAAGGTATTCCTTTTGTCCAGGTGGGTGAGGCCAGTGTGGAGTGTAATAGAGACTGCGTCATCTGTGGATCTGTTGGGGCGGTATGCGAATTGGAGTGGGTCCAGGGTGTCTGGGATGATGGTGTTGTAAATATTTTCTTATTTTTGAACTGCACTGTTGGTTAAGGGCTTGTAAGTATGCATTTCACGTTAAAGTCTACACTTGTATTCAGCGCATGTGGCAAATAAAGTTTGATTTGATTTGACCAACCTTTCAAAGCATTTCATGGCTATAAATGTGAATGCTACGGGGCAAGGGATTTAGGCAGGTAACCTTGGTGTTATTGGGCACGGGTACTATGGTGGTCGGCTTGAAAAAGTTGGGTTTGCAGACCGGGTCAGGGATAGGTTGAAAATATCAGTGAAGACACTTGCCAGCTGGTCAGTGTATGATCTAAGTACATGTCCTGGTATTCTGTCTGGCCCCGCGGCCTTGCGAATGTTATCCTGTTTAAAGGTCTTACTCACATCGGCTATGGAGAGCGAGATCACACATTCGTCTGGAACAGCTGGTGCTCTCATGCATGGTTCAGTGTTGCTTGCCTCAAAGCTAGCATTGAAGGTATTTAGCTCATCTGGTAGGCTTGTGTCACTGGGCAGCTCGCGGCTGGGTTTCCCTTTGTAATCCATGATAGTTTGCAAGTACTGCCACATCTGTAGAACGTCAGAGCCGGCATAGTATAATTAAATCTTAGTCCTGTATTGACGCCTTGCCTGTCATCCATGGCATCTGGTTGGGGTATGTACAGTGTCTTCATACCCTTTGCTTCTTCCACATTCTGTTGTGTTACAGCCTGAATTTAAAATGGATCAAATTTAGATTTTGTTGTCCCTGGCGTAACCACAATGCCCCATAATGTCAAAGTGGAATTATGTTTTTTTTTTTATGTTTACAAATGAATGAAAAATTAAAACCTGAAATGTCTTGAGGCAATAAGTATTCAACCCCTTTGTTATGGCAAGGCTAAATAAGTTTAGGAGTGAAAATTTGCTTAACAAGTCACATAATAACTTCAACAATAGGACAGAGGGCATTGGCGGTCTATTTCCTCGTCGACAAAGGCTCATCGGGATGCCCCCTCGCCTGCCTCTCTATTGCAGCCGCCACTCAGTAAAGACCATCCGAGTCCCTGATTTTGCATATAGCGGCTATTTAGACTTTTCTTTCAATTATTATTATACACATGTGTGGTCTACCTTAGTTGAATGCACTGATTGTAAGTCACTCTGGGTAAGAGCACCTGCTAAATGACTAAATGTTTTATCTAAAATAAAAATATACTGCTTCGCTTGTGTCCAGAGAAGACAGTGGGGTTGAAATAAAATGACTTTGTACCATCTGTCTCTTGATTGGTAACTACCATTTGGGGTTTGAGCTCACAAAATAGTTTAATGACATTCAGTTTTTTTGCTCTATATCTACATTCTAGACTGTAATACCTTCCTTTTCTTTAGACATTTTGGTGGATAAGGATGAACAGAAGATGATTCCCTTGAGCCGTCATAAGTAGCTTGCAGGTGGCATAATACCAACAAGAGCCATCCATATCAAATGCCAATGAGGCCAACCAACCACTGACTTATCAACAGCGTGTTCCGAGGTGGCGGGAGTGAGCACGTACACCAATAGAGTGCGTAAAACAACCTAATCTGCTAGACCTGTTATGAGTGGCTGGTTCGGTTATTCGGGGTTGAACGACGGCGCGGTGTGTCACGTGACGGCATCTGCTGCTGGCTGAGTGAAGCGTGTTAGCAGGTAAAGAAAGAAAAAGGTTTGTTATGATAATCATAAACAAAACAAAAAAATACGGTGGATCCACTTTACTGTAGTGATACTCCGAAAATAGATAGACCGAGCCATCATTTCACGTTGCCAGTTAGCTTAGCCACTTCAGTGCTAAGTTAGCTCTAGCGTCTCCACATTGTGCTATCGTTTTCAAATGCTAAAAATGTATGCTAACTAGCATGCTAGCCAGATAACTCACGGGTCAAATAGCTAGCTACCTAGCTATGTCCACACTTCCTTCTAGCGGGTTACATTGTAGTATTGTATACAATTTGTAGATATAACGTTGTTAGTTACATGTTATTCTTTAATGTAATGTTATTAGTCCACGTGTGTGGAGTACAGTGTATGGGCGACTGTTCCTCAAAGAGCGACCATCAAATCATTAGCTAGTGGTACTAGCTAACTGGCTAATATTAGCCGTTTACACAAAGAGCTCCGTCCAACATTGTTTATTTTGGTCTCTGACAGTGACTGCAAACCAAGTTATCTGCGGTAGCATACTTAGCAAGCTATCAAACGGGCGTTATGGGCTTAATCATGAGGTTAGCTACTATAGTTACAGTAATTTTAGTAAACATTTTAGCTAGCTAATGTTATCTATTTAACGATTAGAGCGAGACAGACAGTTTGGTCTTTGCTCAAGCTTAATTTAGACACGTGAACAAAGAATAGATTGGCAATGTTAACGTTATAACTAGCTATGTTAACGCGTCGTTAGCATGCAAGCCAACGTTAAGTCATTGTCTTTACTGTGAATCATCAAAATAATAAAGCGCTCAACCAATCTAATTTTGGGATGCTCTTATTTCTGGAAATAGCTAGCGAACCTAGCTAACAAATCTATTTTTTTTTATCGATTACAAATACGCTTAGCTATTTAGCTAACCGAATCCGGTTTGTTCATTTGTGTACCCACCCCGATTAGAGAACACAGCTGTCACAACAACAATGGCAGCTGCTTTGTTAGCTAGACGAGAGCTAGCAAACCAGCTAGCAAACCAGCTACGCACTATCATTACATTATCAGAATCGCACTTAATTTGTAAATTAGTTGGCTAGCTAGGCCATATATCCGCTTGGCATTCCGTTAATAGCGATACCTAATTTGGCTAGCTGGCAAACGTTAGTAGTTTTAATAACTTCACGGGCACATGTCATGAACCATTGGCACGTCTCAACTTTTTTGGGCAATCCCAAATGGCTGCCCATGATTTGGACTAGGCGCTGTGGTTTGAATGCCTTGCTATAATGTTGAACGCTCGCTTCAAATCCACATTCGTCACTGTCAACACAGCAACAAAACTATTTCTAAATTGCCAGAATTTATAGCTGCCATTTAATTCAATAAAATTGATTGTAGCCAGGTGTATGAACGATGCTTGTTTGACCATTACTTCTGTGTTTGTGAGAATGTTTTTGAATGTGTGCGTGAGAGATGTAAGTTGACACCAGAACAGCCCCCCCCCCATGTCTAAATTTAAACATGAGGGGCGATGGACAGGGTTATAGTCTTACATGGCACAGGCAAAGTTGACGACAAAAGCAAGACTCAGTACAAGTAGTCCTGTGAGGTTGAAATGATTATGATGTCCATCTGACTGACTGCCTCCCCCCTCTGTTGTTCTGTTTCAGATTTTTCTATTTTGTACATACATTGTTTTGTATATACTGTATATGATGACTTCAGTGGTCAGCAATCCAGCTCGAGGAACTCGAGACAGAGCGCTGCCCACCACCACACAAACCACACAGCCACAAAAACAGATACAGGTGAGTTTCATACACAATTTCAGAGTAGCAACACTGTACAGTGTACCTTTGGTTGCTGGCAGAGGTGACTGCTACTGGTACTAAGAAAATGTAGCCGCTTATAGCTCTGGTGCAATGGATTTAAAAATATATATATTTGATTAACCCATTGCATTGGGAGCTCTGCAGTGTGCAGATAAATAGTTTTTTCTAAGTGTTCTGTTATGTCTGCCTGCACTTCGTCAAATCAGTTATGCCCCACCCCACCCTTCTCCTATGTTACTGGTAGCATAAGTGCATCTTTTCACTTGAAAGATACTTTATAGCTGACATGAAAGATAAAGGCCATATCTGCATATGTTTCAAGCCATTTTGAAAACGATTTGTTATTGCCGTTTCTAAACGTTAAGACACAGCATAAGAATTGTAGTTCACATGGAGCCGGCTGTGGGTGAATGTAACTGCTGAAAACCCTACGTATGGAGAATGTTTTTCGAGAGCTACATATACTCATATCTTGGCCAACTTGACTTAATGTCCCACCAAGCCTTTGTTATACCATACCCAGGGGTCGCATTATCTTTTCTCATGTTATTCCTGCCATCACAAGTACATATTTCAAATGTGCCTATCGCCTTTTAGTCTTATCACACACACACAACAAATGGAGGTCACCTGGGTGTAACTACTCTTGTTTTGAATGCAGGCCACAGCGGAACAGATTCGGCTTGCCCAGATGATCTACGACAAAAATGATGCCGACTTTGAGGATAAGGTCAAACAGGTGAGGACAGTGTGTGAAAGATGTTGTGAACATGGCATTTGTATAGCAGTGTGTGATTTTTTAAATTACAGTACAGTACCAATGCACACTCATCCCACACATGTCTGTTTGTGTCCTCTTTGTATTTGTGAGTGCGTTTGTCGGCACTGCTGAGTTGTTTTATGTGCACACGTGCCGATTAGGGCAGTGAACATTTAAATGAAATTTGGATCCTTAAAGTTAAGACCCCCCCCCCCAAAGAATTCCTCACATAATGAAAATCACAGTGCAGTTATCACAAAAGATATAATTTTCTCGGTTAGTCTAACTACACGATAAAGGCCTGCTCAATGTTTTAATTTGAAATAAAACCAGAAGAGGTGAACTTCAGTATACTTTGGTGAATTTGTACGGCATGCAAGACATTCCCAGATGCATATTACCAAGACAGCCCGTGGTGCCACCTCTTTCCCTCGGGCTGGCTCGCCTGGGTCACATTCATTACTCCCATTCTGTATCACGAAGTAAGCAAACTAAACGGCCGAGACCTACCTCACTTTGTCCAATTGAAACTCTCGTTTTAGTTCCAAACTTTTTGGACTAATGATTACAGCCCACACTCTTTTAGCTAATGATGTGAGTTTGTTCGGTTTGTTGCGGCTAGAATATCCTACCCTATTCATTGATTAGGCCCTGCTTTACTGAAGTTGCAAGCCAAGAAATTGAGAGATACGGCTAACGCCGATAGATGAGCCTAGTGCACGGTTCTTTCTCTCTGCCTGGTGGCCGGCATGCCTATACTGTGCCCCTCTTACTCCATCCCTGTCTAATTTGCTATGAAATATGCAAGTGTTAGTTGCTGTACTTCCAGATACACAAACAAACTGGTTTGTCCCAAAAACACAATCTTAGGAGTCGATTCCTAGCAGAATCGAATGTTGACACACCGGGAGTCCACACCGGGAGTCTCCTCCACTGTCAGTGCCGTTAACGGTTAGAAAAATGTGTCAGAGAAAGGCAAGCGATAGCAGCAAAGTCCTGTATGGCAATACTTTGAGAAGGAAATGGCAACTTTTGGAGGTGGAGTTGGGATACCGTAATGGTAGTACATGTGCAATGTTTAATCATCGGAGAGGAACTCGCCGTGAGACCCAACCCGTTGCCGACAGCTACGTTGTGAATTCAAGCGGATTTTTATTCATTTTCCTCTTTTGTACTTTTACCCCTTTTTCCTCCCCAATTTCGTGATATCTAATTGGAAGTCGGTCTTGTCCCATCGCTGCAATTCCCCTACGGACTCGGGAGAGGAAAGGGTCAAGAGTCACGTGTCCTCCGAAACACGACCCTGCTAAGCCGCACTGCTCCTTGAAACACTGTTGGCTTAACCTGGAAGCCAGCCGCACCAATGTGTTGGAGGAAACACAATCCAACTGGCGCCCCGAGGTCAGCCCGCAGGCGCCCGAGGTCAGCCCGCAGGCGCCCGAGGTCAGCCCGCAGGCGCCCGAGGTCAGCCCGCAGGCGCCCGAGGTCAGCCACAAGGACTCGCTGGAGTGCGACGTGACTAGGAAATCCCGGCTGCGATGCAGTGCCTTAAACTACTGCGCCACTTGGAGGCCCATTTCCCGTAGTTTCAATGGAAACGTTTGTAAATAATTATTAAATGGCAGTTTAAATGTCTACTTGGGGAAAGGGGTACCTAGTCAGTTGCACAACTGAATGAATTCAACCGAAATGTGTCTTCCGTGTTTGGCCTCAACCTGTCTTTAATCACTGTCCTCTACACCTGGGGAGAAGTTGTTGGGGGATTAACTTCCTTGCTCAAGGGCAGAACGGCAGATTTGTCCACCTTGCTGGTTCAGGGATTTGAACCATCAGCCAAGTGCTGATCATATGTGTGTATTCCCACAGCTGATTGAGGTGACTGGGAAGACCCAAGATGAGTGTATGGTGGCCCTCCATGACTGCAACGAGGATGTCAACAGAGCCATCAATTTCCTGCTGGAAAGCACCTCTGACACGGTGAGGTTCACCGCGGGCGCTCACATGCGTCCACACTCTTGACACATGAATTCACATCCAGTGACACTAACTCTAATTAAAGGGGCAATCTGCAGTTCAAACTTCCACAAAGCAAACACCCTGCTCCTGTTTTGGTAAACGGCTGAGTGATGGGGCTGGAGAAGTGTAACCACTCTCAAATTTAGAGACTGTTATGGATGCTAGTACTGACCATACATGAGATCCAAATGATAGTTTGAATCATGTTTTCAGCCTATATAGAACAGCTCTCTCCAACCCTGCACTTGGAGAGCTACTGTCCTGTAAGTCTTTGCTGCAACCCTAATCTAGCCTACCCAATTCTAATAATTAGCGGGTTGAATCAGGTTAGTTACAACTTAAGGTTGGATCGAAAACCTACGCGAGGGTTGATCTCCAAGGACAGGTTTGGAGTGCCCTGCTAAACAGTGTTTGATCACAATTACATAGTTTATAAACAATGATGTTAAACTAGCTTGTATTTTGGGTTCTTATAGAGTATGACAGTTGATCTATACATGATTAACTTAACTACAAAAATGAATTCCAATTGCAGGTAGACTCTTTAACTACTTTAATAGTCAGTCCCAAATTTGCGCTCTCAAAGTATTCTCATAACCAAAATCTACAACCTATTTCTCATGTTTGCTTATTCAGGTTTGAGTGTTATGTTTGCAATAAGGTCTCTTTGTCATTCAGACCTCCTGGGAGACAGTTGGGAAAAAGGCGCGAGGCCCCGGGAAGGAGGGAGGACCCTCTGAGACGAAGGACAACCGAGAGAAGAGGGATCGCGAGGCAAGCCGGGGCCGCGGGGGTCCCAGCAGGAGGGGCCGTGGAACCAGCCGTAGCCGAGAAGGTGAGAGCCGGACTCCTAGGGCTGTTAGTGACCATATTACCGCCACAACGACGGTCGAGAGTCGCGAATGTGGTCAAATTCGAGTCACGGTAACCATTCAAACTGCTCTGTAAAGGAATGGCGCTGAGTAGCCTAACCAACTTGCTAATAGTAAAAATAGAAACCTTTGAATGAGTAGGTGTCCAAACTTTTGACGGGTACTGTAGATATTTCTGCCGAGATGCACTTTTAAGTAGATAGTTGTTGGCTCAATGACTGGAAGTCTATGGGAACAGCTAGTGTAAATGAAGCCTTATAGAGTTGGCTGCAACTTCATCTTCCAGGTAAGGCGGATCAAAGCAAGTAATATGACTAAACTCAAATGTACTGAGGGGGTAAAACACATTTTCTTAGAAAAAATGGCTATAATATGTATGAAGACAATGTAAACGGTAAAATTGTCATGCGTCACCAAGTGTATGGAGGTGTATGCTCAATACAAAATTACAACTGGGAAGGTTCAAGACCCTCAGGGATGTATTGCAAAATGGTATACTGTGGACACCGGAGGGTTGTAGTTAAGATCACACTGAATGGTGGTTTGGCCGCTGTGGGTGAAAATCCAGCACTTGCAGAAAAGAGGAAATCAGGCAATCATTATGCATGTGCTGTAGATGTGAATAAAATAGCTTTAAGTGGAAGTATTGTTGTCTGACTAATCAGGGGAGGGGTGGTGGAATGAGGGGGATTAGAAATGACGCAAACAATTTTATTTGCTAGAACCCAAAATCTGCCGTATAAAAGTAGCAATCCAATTTTTTTTAAGTCAATCTTGTTTCAAACTCTAAGCCAAACGCAACGGTAGCCATTTGGACTAAACTGAATCACATTATAAACATCTGCGGTTGTAGTGAACCTTCAGGAGGGTAGCTCTCCAGGAACAGGGTTGGAGAGCCCTGGCATAGAGTTTGAGAGGAATAGGTCCATCGCACAGACAGGCAGCTCCTCAAACAGCTGGTTGATGCATAGAGAATCACTTATTTTACTTCAAGTCCAGTCATTGCGCAACATTGCTGTACGGAATCGCGTGCGACAAGTTTTGACGGCGTCTTAAAAGGAGCATCTCAGCTTTCCAGTCATGATATATTTATTTCTCAACTCCTAATGCGCAATGATTCACTTTACATCCGGAGTAGCCTACTGGCAACGCCGGACGGGCATCCTATATGCTATTACCAAGTTGGTGCATACGAATGCCATGCCCTGATAATGGCCCGTTAATAATGTGTGAAATTGTTTTCCATTTATTAGTATAATCTGTAAAGACAATATTAAATTGCGACTAGTCTGATGGGTGAGAAGAATATTCTCACTTGGGAATGGGACGGGCTGCGGGTGCAGTCTCGGCCAGAAACCGAGCGAATGCCTTGGACTTTTTTTAAATCATCAATCATCAAATTGCATCATGCTGCCCATATTTTGAATTCCAAGACATTCTACGCTTTATCACTAAGGTTGTTAAATAATTCTAAATTAAGCGTTTGAGACCTGTTTCAAGTCACTTTTTACATCACATGTAATAGCCGCTCAATGTGCACACTCCCATGGCAATCATTTGAGAAATATCCCTTCTATTTTATTCAGCTATATGTTCACTTGTATTCATATAACTAAAATCCTAGAATATAATGAGAATTATAAGCATATCTTGTCTGCTATAAATGAACTAGACCTCAGCCTAGGCACCAGGTGTATGGATTTAGCTAAACGTGTTTGTTTATTAAAGGTCAATTACTGTGAGACAGGCAGTCCATTTTCATGACCGCCACAGCCCTAGGGACACCTACCATCCCCCTTTCAAAGGTACTTAAGTCTTTTATCTTGCCCATTCATCCTCTGAATGGCACACATACACAATCCATTGTCTCAAGGTTAAAACATGAGTCTTTAACCCGTCTCCTCCCGTTCATATACACTGATTTCTGAAGTGGATTTAACAGGTTTCCTCAATAAAGGAGCACAGCGTTCAGCTAGTCTCTCATGGAAAGAGGTGTTCTTAATGTTCTGGAAACTGTTAAATCGCCTCTTTGTTTTGCGAGTGTGTTGACAAATGTCATTTGTTTTTGGTTTGTGTGTGTGTGTGTCGCCCCTTACCTTTCAGTGCGGTCAGAGGAGAATGTGTTTGAAATGGGTGCTGGAGATAGAGGGGCAGACCGTGGTCGCAGGGGTAGAGGCGTTGCTGGCAGAGGTGAGTGTTACTGGTACTAAGAAAATAATGTAGCCACGTTCTCTAGCTTCGATGCAATGGGAACCCTGTGGTATCACGATGTATTTGGTATCGTGACACTTGGCCTAGTATCTCATCGTTAGTGAAACGCTGGGCTTGTGATGACCTCACTCTGAAAATAGGCACATTTCTTGCAGTTCTAGCATTGTTTCGGTGCGAAAAATGGCACCTTTGCGCCCTCACTAGTTTGTATCCTTGCCTTACTTTGAAAATTGTACACTCTTTAAAAAAATAAAAAAAGGTTTGACAACATGCAAGAGATCAGTCTGCCTCATTCATTGCTATGGTCATTGATCTCCTGAAGAAGATATCCCCTTTTCCTTTATTTCTGTGCCCTCAAATGTTAGAATATACTGGTTAAGTAGCTAGAGAACTGAACAACGTGTAAACAAATGATTAGCAGCTCGCGAGTCGACCTAGTTTTAGAATTGGCCGCGACATGGATTGAAAAATGTGGCCCGCCAATGTGTGATGGAAAGAGGAAATATGTAGAGTTGGTTATTTGGGACATATCTTGGGCTAGAAAATAAATATGTTTTCATTGTGGCAATGGTGCAACCAAGACCGGCACCTTTCTTTAGGATACTACAGCGAAGCCTAGTTATTAGAGCAATTATTTTTTATTATTCTGGGACTTTTTATATAAAAAGACCCAGAATAATAAAAAATAATACAAAATAAAAATAGCTCACATAGCAAAATATTTATGCGCATATACTACCAAAATGTTCCCAATGTAGAGTCCTGTGTGCCACACAAAAAGACGCTACAATAGACTCCACAATAACCCTCCCTGATCTTCGTTTTGCAAAACCCACTCTCTACTCTACGGGGCCCTTGTCTCCCCAAAATGGCATGTGATGTGGGCATTTTGTACGTCTAGTAGGGTGGTGGTAGAATTTTAGTTGGCAATGTGTCTATTTGTGTCGCCAAGCTATTACCACAAGTGCCATACAACGTGTGAAATGTACTGTGTCCTGCAGCTGCTAGGGAAAGGGTGCCGGGGGGGGGGTTGTTTTGGTTGGGACAGTCAAAGGCAGACGTGCATACTGTGAGGGTGGGGTCAGGGGTGCCTATGACGGCAGTTGCTGTCTCTAGATGTGTTTCGTCATACGTTTTAACTTCAGCTGTCTAGGCGAAGCCCGCTCTCGTATACTGATCTAAAGCCTGTCAAATTGTGTCGCTGTTGTCAAGCTAAAGTTTAAACACTGATTTATGATAAGCAAGTAACGTTAGGCTTTTAGTCTGTCCAAAATTCTCTACCGGTATAGACGTAGAAGTCGCCCGTTATTAACATGCCCCCCTCTAACCTATGCTTTTGTGTGTTTTTGAAGCAACATATCAGACGTGGGCGGAAAACATATATCAGTTTTACTTTTTTTTTTTAACTCACATACTTCACGTGTGGTTATTAGACAGAGGTTTGTGTGTCTTGCAGCAGAGGTCAGACGTGTGTCTGTGTGTGTCCTTAGGGTCGGGGGGTCGCGGCAGAGGAAGAGCAGCTGGTGGGAGCCGGTTCTCCTCTCAGGGGATGGGGTGAGTTGGAAAAAACCTATACAGGAGAGCCCACCCTTTTGTCTCCCGCTGTTCATGTCTATTCAGCCTGGTATACAGGAGGTTTTTAGTGTGTGGGTGGCTGTTTCACTGTATCGTAGCATTGCTGAATAATGTCGACTTAATGATAACACACAGACGAACCCCTACACAACCCCTCTTCGCCTCCAGACTCTTCAACCCTGCTGACTACAATGCCAACTCGGGCGCGTCTCGCCAGGAAACCTGGGAAACTGAGGGGATCGACGATGGAACAGGTGAGACCTTTCTGGCACGCCAATTGATTTTTAGATGGCCAACTGGGTTTCCCTGAGGTGTGAAATGAAGGCCCACTCGTTTTACAAGTTGTTACATGTTTTAGAGCTTTAAAGTGTAGTACTTAACAACAAGGGCTGTGTTCATACGGGAAGAACACAGGAAGGGACTACCTACATTTGTCCAATAAGAAACACTTTTTTTGTTTTGTTTTCTGTTGTGATGCGTTTTCTTTAGGAGGCGCCCTTTTGAACAGCCCAGATTTTATTGTGCTGATTGAGCTCTGTTAGCCAGAGTAGGCCAGGCATGAAGGCATGTCTAACTTATGTACCCCTACCTGCGTAGGAGGAACATGGCGAGGCACCTTAGAAGACTGGGCTGCGGAAGACTGGAATGAGGATGTAAGTGTTTGCCACTTTTGGCTTTATATTGCAGTGGATACACACACAGACACACAGACACACACAACAAAAGTTATCTTCCTGATGTTTCTGTTTTTATCAACAGCTGTCTGAGACCAAAGTGTTCACTGCCTCTGCAAACCACATCACGCCTGGACACAAGTAAGGGCTCCAATCTAATGCTCACTACAGTAAAGCGCACTTTACACCCATGAAATACTCGAGTACCTCTGGCTCTCTTACAAATGATGGAGATGATGATGGTTACAAGCACATAGCTGAATCGTAATATGTAGACTACCTCAATCTCTGAATCTCCTTCTGTCCTATAAGTACATTATTTTTCCATTACATTCTCACTCTACTCAACTTCTCATTGAGATATAAATGAGACGCATTATAAGTAAATTGAAGTGATATCTAATCGTGACAAAGCAGTATCTGGGTACAACACAACACTTTGCATTCAGTGTCCCATTGTAAACTGCTGGTTGTTTTATCCCCCCCTCTGTAGTGTGGACTTAGGCTTGCTGCTGCCCAAGACGGGCGGCGTGGAGGCTGAGCTGGGTGGCATGGAGCTCCCCGCCGCCGAGGGCCTCGGGGGTCAGAGCCTGGTATTCACCAACTCCCATCACAATGGCACTCGCACCGCCACACACAGCTACGCCAGTGCCGCCGCCAACAGCTACGCCCCCGCCGCCCTGGTGAGGCAGCCAGCCGAACGCATGCCCATAACATGGTTACACGCATTCATATTCTTATACATACACACTAGTATTATGCTCTCAAGTGAATTTAGACGCCTGGAAATGCTTTCAGACTCACATTATCAACTCTCTCCCCCCACGACAGTCCTCAGTCCTGGGCTCTGGTTTTGGGACTCTGAGTGGGCCCAAGCCGGCCCCGGATGAGGTCAGGATACCAGAGCAGCTCAACGGGCCCCGGCTCGCCCCGCGGCCCAATCAGCAGCTGGTCACAGCGGGCAACGCCAGTGTCGCCAAAGAATCCGGTCCACCTGCAGTTGAAGTCCCCTCGCCCATTTCCGCCAGCGAATTCAAGGCCCCAAGAGTGGAGCATGGCCCAGTTCCAACCTCTCAACTTAAGACACACGCAGGTACTATCACACGGAAATCAAGTTTCAAGTGTGGGTACGTCATTGTCTATCGGCTTGTCGAATAGGAGATGGTGGTTACAAGCACATAGCTGAAACTTAATGTGGAGTCTGTAAGCAGTGTAGTGGTGGTGGCGCAAACATTGAAGGAGAAGGGAGGCAATTTCAGACCAGCAGCCATACTGGCATAAGTTTTTCAAGCATGTATTTACTGTACTCCCAATACCACCATAAACCCTTCTGTCGGTTTCTCTCTGTCTTCTCCAGTGGATCTGAAGATGCAGCCGGAACCATCCCCTGTCCTCAGCAAACTGGCCCAGCGGCAGCAGCAGGCCCAGCAGAGCTCTCTGCCCCAGGCAGAGCCTCTGTCTCTTCCCCCCTCAGTCCCCACTCCCCCAGGCCACGGCCACTACGACGCCGGGCCCCCGCCTCTCAGAGACGGGCCTTCTCCCGGGGTCAAGCTGGCTCTCGACCACCAGGCCCCCATGGCTGAACCCCCACAGAGGCAGATCAAGACCCAAAGACGCAGAGTACCACCTCCCTCCAAGGTTAGGAAACGTGTGTGTGTGTGGGAATAGAGGCTGCCTGCTCACTCAGAGGGTACATAAAAGGAGTGTTTGTTTCTCTATTGTAAACATCTACAAGTAGTGAGTAACTTTGCATGCTCTTACACATTGGGCCTGAAATGTCAGTGTGCTCATTAATCACACTGTGAATAGCATATGTACATTGACGTGATTTCATGTGTAAATGTCCCTCACCCTCTTTCTTTACGTCTCTCGCTTTCTCTCCTCAGATCCCCTCGTCTGCGGTGGAGATGCCAGGCTCGGCAGACGTGTCTGGTCTCAACGTGCAGTTTGGGGCTCTGGACTTTGGCTCGGAGCCCAGTGTGACTGACATGGGCCAACAGGCCGAGTCTGCCAGTGAGCCGGCCTCCACAGCCGTACCTCAACCCCAGATTAGCTTGTTCTCAAAACCTGGACCTGCCAGGTGTGTTTCAAATGAATACAAAATAATTAGCCTAATTAGTCTCACTGTTGTGTGAGCGTAGAGGCCAAGGTGAACTTCTCACACTAGCTCTTCCCTCTGTTGCAGTGAGCCCCTGGGCAGTTTGCCATCCATGCCTCCTGTGTCGGACCCCAGTTTCCCCTCCCCGTCTCTGGGCTTGCCCAGTGCCACGCCTTCCCCCTCCCTGGGTCTCCCCAGCGCCGCTCCGCCCTCCTCCAACCCCTCGTCTAGCAGAGTGGACAGTGGCCCTCCGCGGAGCTTGCCCTCGCACCTGGGCTACTCCCAGAGCAAAGACGCCCCCTCCGCCCCCCTCACCGTGAGTAACCCACACTATAGACACGGTCTCCGACTTGTCACTCGTAAACCTGGAGATAATGATGGTTACAAGCACATATCTGATTATTATGTGGAATACCTCTATGACTGAATCTCCTATGGTCAATGGACTCTAAGCGTGATTTTTAAGATTACTAGAGCTTTAATGTAAAAGCACGATATGCCCAAGAACACCCCTTCAAAAGGCGTGTGGCCACTGATACGTCCTGTATCATTGTTAGTGAAATCAGATGGTCCTCTGAGTGTCAATGTCTTCTTTCACAGAATGGCTATTGTGGCATGAGGACACAGGGCCCACAGGACTGTAAGTACCCATGAGAATTTGTGGTTGACAAAAACAGAAACCCTTTTGAAGGAAAAAGGTTTTCTTAGTTCATGTTTTAAGACAAAAAAACGAGTCCAGCGTACTTGCTTATCTTTCGGTTTCTCTCTTCTTTCTCAGCAACGACATTGGCCTCTCGTACCCAAAAGCCAGAGTCGCCCCCCATGAGCAGTGAAAGTGGCCACCATGTTCCCTCCCCGGCCCCCATGCCCTCCCACTCCGCCCCCCTGCCATCCCTCAGCAGGTAAGCCCATAACTCACCCCCCTAGTCATTCTCATGATAATACTTACAAGTACATAGCTGAATCTTAATATATGGACTACCTCAATGACTGAATCTCCCGTGTTCTCGGTAGAATTGAAGTCCTTGTTATCGGTTGGTTCAACCCTTTTTAACCCTCTCAGTCCTGAGACCCCAGGAAATGTTGTCCTTTCATTTATCTGCATGTCCAGCCCTTATATTTAGCCTCACAATGAAGTGTTTTAACATTTTATTTTCATGGCTACAAGTAGACCACACAATTTGACATAAACAGTGGCTTTCATGAGATTTATTGACTAATGTCAATTGGAAAAAATAAGATCCACCAAACCAACCTGATAAAAATGAATTTATGTGAATGCTGTAAGTACAGATTGTTTGCTGGGAAATGAATATCCAACTAATCAGTGACAGCTGTTTGATGGTTGTGACAGCAACTGTGAGCTTGTTAGTGTTATGAACACTGGCCTGGGATTTCCTGTGATCTGTCTAGAAGAAGTCCTTACCTTCTAATGACTCTTGTATAGCTTCTGAGGGTCATCTGGCAAAGCATGTTTGTGAGAGTCTCGGTTTTGAGCTCAAACCATTTGGACATAACAGCCTTTAAAAAAGAATAATAATTTAAGACCCGGGGTCCACCATTGTCTCAAACAGTGCTCTAGTGTTAATCACACTAACTAATGGTGTCTACGGCTGTAGAAGAAATGGACAAATCCAAACACACAATGTTTAACTCGCTGCAGTCTAAGCCTACCAAGGTCACACCAAGAATAATTTAACTACTTGATTTTTAATTAAGAAATCTAGAAGTATTCAAAATATATATATTTGATTAATATTTTTGTTTGGTCTTACTGCTATTAGCTCATACAAACTCATTGAATAAGATTCACGACATGGAACAGAGTCGCCCCCCCCACCCTTTACAGTGTATGAGATTTGAGAGATCGGGAAACTACAAATCAAAAGTTTTAGAACACCTACTCATTCAATGGGTTTTCTTTATTTTTAATATTTTCTACATTATAGAATAATAGTGAAGTAAAGAAGTAAAAAATATGTAATCATGTAGTAACCAAAAGTGTTGAACAAATCAAAATATATTTCAAATCAAAATCTAATTTTATTGGTCACATACACATGGTTAGCAGATGTTATTGTGAGTGTAGCAAAATACTTGTGCTTCTAGTTCTGACAGTGCAGCAATATCTAACAAGTAATCTAACAATTCCACAACTACCTAATGCACACAAATCTAAGTAAAGGAATGGAATAAGAATATATACATAAAAATATATGGATGAGCAATGACAGAGCGGCAGAGGCAAGATGCAATAGATGGTATGAAATACAGTATATATACACGACCGTTCAAACGTTTGGGGTCACTTAGAAATGTCCTTGTTTTTGAAAGACAAGCAACAAAAATGTGTCCATTTTAAAATAACATCAACTTGATCAGAAATACAGTGTAGCCATTAATGTTGTAAATTACTATTGTAGCTGGAAACTGCTTTTTTTTTTACAGTATCTACAAAGGAGGCCCATTATCAGCAACAATTTAAAAGGCTAAATGATCATTGGAAAATGCTTTTGCAATTATGTTAGCACAGCTGAAAACTGTTCTGCTGTTTTAAAGAAGCAATAAAACGGTCCTTTATACTAGTTGAGTATCTGGAGCATCAGCATTTGTGGGTTCGATTACAGGCTCAAAATGGCCAGAAACAAAGTCCTTTCTTCTGAAACTCGTCAGTCTATTCTTGTTCTGAGAAATGAAGGCTATTCCATGCGGGAAATTGCCAAGAAACTGAAGATCTCGTACAACTCTGTGTACTACTCCCTTCACAGCACAGTGCAAACTGGCTCTAACCAGAATAGAAAGAGTGGGAGCACAACTGAGCAAGAGGACAAGTACATTAGTGTCTAGTTTGAGAAACCGATATGTCACAAGTCCTCAACTGGCAGCTTCATTAAATAGTACCTGCAAAACACCATCTCAACGTAAACAGGGGACTCCGGGATGCTTGCTTTCTAGGCAGAGCTGCAAAGAAAAAGCCATATCTGACTGGCAGGCAGAATAACAATCTTAATCTTTTCTTTTTATTTGCCAGTCTGAGATGTCTTTTGGTCAAATTTGAGATTTTTGGTTCTGACCTGCGTGTGTTGAAGGGGTGATCTCTGCATGTGTAAATCCCACCGTATAGCGTGGGGGTGTTTTGCTGTTGACACTCCAAGACACACTTAACCAGCATGGCTACCACAGCATTCTGCAGCGATACGCCATCCCATCTGGTTTGGGCTTAGTGGGTCTATCGTTAGTTTTTCAACTGGACAATGGCCCAACACATTGTCCAGGCTGTGTAAGGGCTATTTTACCATGAAGGAGAGTTGCATCAGATGACCTGGCCTCCACAATCTTCCAACTTCAACCAAATTGGGATGAGTCGGACCGCATAATGAAGGAAAAAGCAGCCAACAAGTGCTCAGCGTATGTAGGAACTTCTTCAAGACTGTTGGAAAAGCATTCCAGGTGAAGCTGGTTTAGAGAATGCAAAGAGTGTGCACAGCTGTCATCAAGGCAAAGGGTGTCTATTTTGAAGAATCTCAAATATAAAATCTATTTTGATTTGTTTAACACTTTTTTTGGGGGGGGGGGGTTTACTACATGATTCCATGTGTGTTATTTCATAGTTTTGATGTCTTCACTATTATTCTACAATGTAGAAAATAGTATAAATAAAGAAAAGCCCTTATGAGTAGGTGTGTCAAAGCCGGTGGTGTATGTAGATCTTTTAAATATATTTTTTTATGGATTTAACCTTTCTTCTTTTGGCACTAAACAGTCTCCATTATACTTCAATTCATATGTTTTTTAAACTGGTAACGGGGGACCTTCAGATGAGGCCTGTGGGTTCCTAAAACAAAACCAACATGCGTGAGTCACCTTTCCACAGAGTGGTCATATTAGTGTGCATCCCAAACTGTTCGGACGCTACAGACAAGTTGGCAGGTCCGCTGTACCGACTTCAGACGAGTCCCAAGACGCTTGTGTGGGTCGTAGAGCAAAACGAAGAACACGTGTTCGTGAGAATAGTCTTTACATAGAGGGGGTCATAAGTTTGTAGACCAAACCGTTCAGACACTACAGATTTTGTAGTTAAACGCCGCTCTAGCTCTGCCTCTGGTGGGACTCATTGGGTTAACGTTATCCGTTTTCTTTGCTGCTCTTTCTCCAGTCATGTGACCAGTACATACTCGTCAGGATCTGCCCTCTCCACTAGCTCCTCCCTCACGGTAAGCACCACATCTTCTTCTTGGGCTAACGTAAAACACTTCCTAGACGGTGTGTCTATGGTTGTTGATCGCCGAGGGACTGATCTTAAATAAGCACAGACGCTGGAGAGGAAACGGGCGACCGATTTTAAAGCTAAGCTTCTGTCGGGCTAACTCTTCCCCCACCCTATAATACAGATGACCAGTGAGGAGAACAGCAGTCTCCACGCCTTCTCCTCCTCAAGCCCTTCGATCAACGCCGCTGTTAGCAGCTCCAATGGCATGATGCACGGCCCCGGAGGACTTGGTCTGACTGGCAACGCCGCCCTCTCACCCGCCGGGCGCACCGCCCAACCTCTGCTGACCACCACCTCGGGTGAGTCCAGGAGAACCCTGCCGTCACACATAGGTTTGTTACGGTCACTTAATGGTTCCCCTCCAGGGTTTCCCAAACTCTGTCCCCGGAACCCCAAGGGGTGCCCTAGCACTACACAGCTGATTATAATAACCAAGTAATCAAGTGTTGATCATTTGAATCGGCTGTGTGGTGTTAGATAAAAACAAACCGGGCACCCTTTGGGATCCCGGGGACAGAGTTTGGGGAGACCCTGTCCTACTCCCTCTGCTTATTTGACCGTTGTGACCAGTGTAATTTTTGACTCTTCTTCCTCTCTCATTCTGATGTTCCACAGGCAAACCCCCCCCTAACCTGGCCCAAGGAGTGCCCCCTCTGTTGGCCAACCAGTACATTATGGGCCCTGGAGGCCTGCTTCCTGCATACCCGGTAACTACGCTACCTCTCTTTTTTTCCCCCCCATGAATTCCCATCCATTTCGCTCTCGTCTTTTACTCTAGTCCGCCATTGGTTCTTGCTTATCGAGTTGTGGTTGACTATTTCAGTTGAGGTATCAACGGACCTGTTTTCATTTGGTCTTTGTTCTGCTCTACAGCAGATCTATGGCTATGAGGACCTGCAGATGCTTCAGTCTCGTCTGCCTATGGTGAGTGACCTTTCACACATGGAACATCACTTGTGTCGATGAAGAGCAATGCAGCACACATTTCTGTTTGCCCAGATGGACTCTCGTATGGTCTCTGGTTTAGATGTGGTTTTAATAGACCAGGCATAAATACATGTTAATGATTAATATTGTCTGTTGTGCCCGTCTTAATATGGAGATGATGATGGTTGTTACAAGCATATAGCTGAATCCTAATTGTGGACCACCTAAATGACAATCTCCCATCTCCTGTGTGAATCTGATTTATTTGGTGATGTTAGTTTTCTCTCCTTCCGTCTCTCGTTTAACCTGGTGTGTTTCTCCATCCCTCTGTAGGACTACTATGGAGTCACATTCCCTGGTACACCGGCAACGATGCCTGGCAGAGATGGGCTAGCCAACAATCCATACTCAGGTAACGCTTGTTGCACACTCGTTTACAAATGCACGAATTCTCTGGGGCCAGAACCATTTCTTGTGTGTTCACTGTAATATGGAGATGATGATGGTTACAAGCACATAGCTGAATGTTAATATGTGGACCACCTCAATGACTGAATCTCCCATCTCCTCTAATGAATTGAACAAATGGCTGATTCAGCCCCATCCCGCGATGGAACGATTCATACTTCCTATTTAAGAATACATTTCATTTGTATATCGCTTTTCGTGAGTTCTCAACTCTACTGTGGGGGGAAAACATTAGACAATAAAAATAACATGTATTTAGAATGAAGGCAGGTAAAATGGCAGTAGTGGGATGGGTGTTAAATACACTAGGACTGTGAAAAATAGTCTGTAGAAGTGGCTTTTATGGCCGGTATTTAAGAAAAGAGAAAAAGTTCCCAATGATGGAGGTGCATGGTCAAGGAGAGCGTTTGGAGGTGACTTATCCTAATAGCCAGAAGCGTGTCTGTTCTACGAAATGAATATGTTCCCACCAAATGACTGTGCACTGAACTGACACGCGTGATTGGTTAATGACCATCCGATGATAAGATGGGAGTTAAATGTTATAATGCGCTCGCCTCAGACAGCGGTGTGTACCCTCCTGTAGCGGCTGGCGAAGTCATTCAAAGCCTGTGCTTTATCACTCAGGGTGGCACTTTCCAGTGCTACTGTTTTTGCAATGTAATGTTATTAAAACAAAATCGGGCAACCCCGTACGAGAATAGTTGACCTATTTACCTAGTCGGCTTGTGTGTTCTATCCTAGCTAAATATTCCTTGCGAGAGCCATTGGACAAGCAGTCCAATGCACAACCATTCTTAATGGGATCACGGGAAAACCGTTTTGAGAGCAGCGTTGCTGAAAAACAGTATAAACAAAAAATATATATATTTTAAAGTGAATAATGATTTATGTTTGTTATTATAATCAGGATGTCGTGTCCAATGGGGTAATTGCAGATATGCTTCAGCCTATGTACATTTTACAGCCATGATGCTTCATCAGTTGGGCTACAGGTGATAATGCTTATTGCTCAGCACATTTGATATTATAGGTCACGCATAGGCTATGTGCACATGGTCCAATATGTTACAATGAATTAACAAGTTTGACATGTTATTGGGCACATTTCTAGAGGTGGAAATTATATTTTAGGTGGTGTCGGCATTAATTGATTTTTGTTTTTGGAGTAGAATGTCCCTTTATAAAACATTTTTAAAAAGTCACCAGGAACTGAG
Source organism: Oncorhynchus keta (assembly GCF_023373465.1). Lineage (NCBI taxonomy): Eukaryota > Metazoa > Chordata > Actinopteri > Salmoniformes > Salmonidae > Oncorhynchus > Oncorhynchus keta. Next base: position 8,597,121 of record NC_068445.1, on the reverse strand, counting down.
CTGCTCAGTCCTACATAAAAATGATCCTGGGGATCCCCTAACCAAGGGATTGGTTAAACTCGCAGTATATGTACAAAATTATCCTCTTTCCCTAATATGATGGTCATGACGTTATTACATGAAAGGTGAGGTTTACTTAGCCCCAGACAATAGATCTGTGATTGGGATCTGGGGGGGGGGGGGACTGTGTGAACCAAGGAGGCGATCGTTGGCACGTTCCGGGTATAAGTGAGAGTGCTGTTATACAGATTGACCATGTCTTCAAGGGCCCGCTCACTACAGTCAGACTCAAAGGTGGGCTGGATGTGTTCCTGAAAGAGGAATGGGTTGAGTTTCCTGAGGTCGAGGAATTTAATGGTGCCCTTTAGTTGGTGGAGAGGAGTTGGAGCGGTCAGTGTGTCGCCAACCTTGCGGTCAGAGACGACTCGCTCGATGACAGCCAAGTCGGTGACATGGCCAGTGATAATAAGGTCTGTTTTGTGTGTTGTCCACGGTTGTGGGTGGGAGCATTTACCTGTTGCACAAAGTTCAGCCAGTCCAGCAAGTTAAGTCAGCAGCCACAGAGCACTTGTGTGAGTCAACATGGATGTTAGTCTTCCAAATGTGTGTTGGCGAGGGTGTGGCATAAAGGTTAATCTATTGAACAAAAATATAAATGCAACGTGCAACAAGTGTTGGACCAATGTTTCATGAGCTGGAATTTCCTTACATACACACGTTTTATTTTGCTCATTGTGCACACATTTGTGCACACATACATCCCTGTTAGTGAGCATTTATCCTTTGTCATGATAATCCATCCACCTGACAGGTGTGGCGTATCAAGAAGTTGATTAAACAGCATGATTGTTACACAGGTGCTGGAGACGATACATTTTATTAAGGCCTCTCTAAAATGTGCATAGTTTTGTCACACAACACAATGCCACAGATGTCTCAAGTTGTGAGGGAGTGTGCAATTTGCATGCTGACTACAGGATTGTCCAACAGAGCTGTTGCCAGAGAATTTTAATGTTCATTTCTCTACCATAAGCCGCCTCCGCTATTTTAGAGAATTTGTCAGTACATCAACTAATCAAATCTTATTGATCACAAACATGGTTAACAGATGTTAATGCGAGTGTTGCGAAATGCTTCTGCTTCTAATTCTGACAGTCCAGTAATATCTAACAATTCCCAACAACTACACACATCTAAAGAGATGGATTTAAGAATATGTGTGTGTGTGTATATATATATTTTTTTAACTAGGCAAGTCTGTTAAGAACAAAGTCTTATTTTCAATGACTGCCTAGGAACAGTGGGTTAAATTGTCAGCTCGGGGATTCAAACTTGCAACCTTTCGGTTACTCGTCCAACGCTCTAACCACTAGGCTACCCTGCTGTGTGTGTGCCTGTGGAGGGAAGGGATTGTGTGTGTGTGTGTGTGTGTGTGTGTGTGAGAGATGGCCCAGCGGCATAGGCAAGGTGCAATAGATGGTATAAGGTGGAGTATATACATATGAGATGAGTAATGTAAGATACTTTAAACAATTCCACTTTAATAATGTTAAAGTGACTCGTGTTCCATTTATTAAAGTGGTCAAGTCTGTATGTAGGCAGCAGCCTCTCTGCTAGTGATGGCTGTTTAACAGTCTGATGGCTTTGAGATAGAAGCTGTTTTTCAATCTCTCTGTCCCAGCTTTGATGCACCTGTACTGACCTCGCCTTCTGGATGGTAGTGGACTGAACAGGCCGTGGCTTGGGTGGTTGTTGTCCTTGATCATCTTTTTGGCCTTCCTGTGACATCGGGTGCTGCAGGTGTCTTGGAGGCCAGGTAGTTTGCCCCCTGTGATGCGTTGTGCAAACCGCACCATCTCCGGCCTCACAACCGCAGACCGTGTGTAACCACGCCAGCCCAGGACCTCCACATCCAGCTTCTTTGCCTGCAGGATCATCTGAGGGGTGCTGAGGAGTATTTCTGTCTGTAATAAAGACTTTTGATTGGCTGGGCTTGGATTCTCAGTTGGTGGGCTTAGCTTCCAAGTCTGTCCACCCATGGCTGTGCCCCTGCACAGTAAGGTGAAATCCATAGATTAGAGCCTAATGAATTTATTTCAATTGACTGATTTCCTTCTATGAACTAACTCGGTAAAATCTTTGAAATTGTTGCATGTTGTGTTTTATATTTTTGATTATAGTTAAGAAAACCGAGGTAGGAGGTGCTTGTCTTGGGGAGGCAGTAAACAAGAATAGGATTTTGGTTTACATTTTAAAACCAAGGCACTCAATAGCCTGAACGAGCAGCAATCTGTGGGTTTAAAATGGCTGTGCACTTTTTTTAATGCATTTGTATCCAGGTGGAGCTGCTACATTCTTTCAGTGAGGCAAATCATATCATTGTCATGTACTCATACAGAAGAGGAGACTTGTTTTCTGTATTGTAGAGTGTAAAACGTTTTGAGGCGTTGGTGGAAATGGAGTCATTGCATTTTGGTTGGTCCACTGTGCTCTGTATGGACTGGAGTGGGTGACGTCAATAGCCTGCAGAACTGGCAAATAACATGTATTGTCCAACTCTGTTGTACTTGTACTGCTCGCATTGCGAGTGCCCACACTAGACTTTTAATTTGCTGATCAGTTTCCTGCCGCCTCGTTGTCTTTGCGGTCTGCATGTTTTCCGGAAGATCTGGCTGTTGAGCTACTTGCACAGGGTTGTTTATAAAATAATCAAAAATCTAAAACATCTGAGGAATCCTTGTAGTGGAGGAAAGTCGCTGCCATTTCTTAGTCTTTGGTCCGACCTTCTATCCAGGAGATAAGAGAAGTGGCTAGTATTTGAATTCAAACATTTAACTCGTTGATTGGATACGAAGGCTAGTTTTTAATGTTTTCGGTTTAGAAAACTAGATTTTTGTGTTCCGTACTCGATTAGCTTTCAAATAAAGTAAAAGTTAAAAAATAATACTACACATTAAAAAAAAACAATTATAGATAAATTCCCAGGAACATAAACCCATTTTGGCTCTCACTCTCTCCTATGCGTTTGCCTTTTTTTTTTCATATCGATCACCATCTCTCCTCTCTCTTGTTTAGGTGAAGCGACCAAGTTTGGCCGAGGGGATTCGTCATCCCCTGCTCCCCCCACCAGCCTTTCACAGGGCCCATCCTCGCAGCCCCCCCAAGCTCAGAGCCAAGGCCAGGGCCAGCAGAACCAGAACCAGGCCTTCCTCAACCCCCCTCTGCCTCCGGGCTACGGCTACACCGGCCTGCCCTACTACGCTGGCATGCCCGGGGTGCCCAACGCCTTCCAGTACGGCCCCACCGTCTTTGTGCCTCCGGCCTCGGCCAAGCAGCCCAACATGGGCCTGGGGAACCCCTCCAGCCAGTACCACCAACAGCATCAGCCCAGCTACGGCCAGCACACTTATGGAACAGGTATGTGTGAGAGGATGACCTGAAATCAGACCGTGTGTCTGTCGTGTGCGTGGCTGAGAGGGAGATCTTGCTTAGCGAGCATGCCCCCCCCGCCCCACCCCCCTCTCTGCCGGATATAGTCGCTGTTCACATGCTATTCTAGCCAGTTACCTTATTGCTTCTCTCTCGGTTCTTCTCCCCCTTCCTCCTCTGCTGTCTTTTTTATTTATTTTTTATTTTTTTTACTCTCCCCCCCTCCACTTCACTCGGTCTTCCTGGTCCTCTTCCATTCCTCTCTCAGCTTTTGACGACCTGTCTCAGGGCCACGCGGGGGAGTACAGTAAGGGAGGGTACGGAGGCTCTGCCCAGTCACAGGCCAAATCAGCTGGCAGCGGCTCAGGGAAAGGTACACTCAATGAACTCGGCTGCCCCAGGACGCACCCCCTCCCCCTCCCCGCCTCCTTCACTGTTATCCGCCGTGATTTACTACTACTGTTCTGAAACACCTTCCTCACTACTAAGAAATACTACCTCACTCACTACTAACTCTTGAAATGGTGAACCCCCTCACTAGAAATGTTGAACATTGCCTACTGGCGCCGTGCCACCTCACAGGGTCAAACTGACATGTTTGATGTGTCCTCTCGCTCACAGCTCCAGGATTGTCCGGCTCGGGCAGCAGTGGAGGGGTGCCTGAAATGGGTGCTTCAATGTACAGCAAGACACAGGTGAGTCAGTCCACACCTGGTGTTCAGTTGTTGCTGTTCGGCGTTTCAGCTAAATCATGTCTGAGAATAACGAATAGACTTCAATTTAAACGGCTGGTTGGATTAATTGTGGTTAATGGCAAAGCTGTCTGATCGAGGAGCACACAACCCTCAGTACCACAGAATTGAATCATAAGGATAGGTTCAGGATTATACTCAGTCATGACATAATATAATGGTCTTCTGCCCCCCCCCAGGCTTTTGATAAGCAGGGCTTCCACACGGGAACCCCCCCTCCCTTCAGCCTGCCTTCTGCCCTGGGGGGCACAGGCCCCCTGAACCCCGGCGGTGCCCCCGGTTACGCCCCAGCCCCCTTCCTCCACATCCTGCCTGCCCACCAGCAGCCCCACTCCCAGATGCTGCACCATCACCTCGCCCAAGATGGACAGGTAACACCGTAGACTTGTATTCTCCACATGCTGTTAATGAACACCATATGCATGGTCTTCTGGGGAGCTGTACCATGCCTCCATGGCTCAACTAGCACTCCTGTAGACTAGTCTTTAAATAATTGGATGGTGAAACCTGCATCCAGCCCAACCAGAAAAGCAAGGTCGACACAATTCAGGTATTCTTGAAAGTCTAGATAATCCTTGTCCTGCAAGGAACACTATTTTTATAGTTGTAAAATTGATTTAGCAAGCAGTAGGCATTTAGAATTGAATGTGGAGTGGAGCTTTATAGTTACATGATGACATCACGTGCCCGACAACTATTTGTCAATCATTTACCCAAAACACTTCCCAGCATTTTCTCGCAGTGAAGTTGGACCAAAATTTAAAATCCATTTGTCGGACGGATAAGAAGGTTCATCTTGTAGAATGTTTCTCCTATAGCTGTCGTTTCCTTTACACATGTTTTAGCCGAATAAACGTGGGTCAATTGAAACCCGCCCTATTGACTTGGGTGTATGTGTGCGCCCTCTCGCCCCCCTGCAGGGTGGTCCGGGTCAGCGCAACCAGTCCAGCAGCATGCAGCAGAAGAGCCAGGGCAACAAGTCCAGCTATGGCAGCCCTTACTGGGCCAACTGAAGGGCTCTGTGGTGGCACCTAGGGGAGTCTGTCCTACTCATCCTTAAGGCTCTGTGTGTGAAGCTAAACACAAACACACTGCCCAAACATAACCCTCCTTCTCCAACTTCCCTCACCCCCAAAAGTCCTTACATTTTCTTTCTTTTCCCTTTTTCAAATTGGTTGTACATGTAAGATATTTATGTATGTATTTATATATATAAATATATATACTGTATATGTAATAGTAGAACAAGAAATGTGGTGGCTGCATTTTTATTTTTGAAGGACGTTTTTGTTCACTTTTTCAAAACTGCAGGAAGACGTTACAGCAAAATCTGAACTCCTATAGAGAAATGGAAAGAGCTTTACCACTGATGAGGACCTCTCAGATGGAGGGTTTTCACATTAACAAACTGCATTTGTCTCCTTTTTTATACACATCTGAGTGACTCCGCTAATCCCACTTATTTTGACGCTCTTTTAAAACTCCATTTAAATTTTGTAGCTGTAGATCTCTTCCCTGTTTTCTGTTTCTGGTGGGGGGGGCTCTGGGGAGGGGGGGGGGCGCCTCTGTGCCCTCCCAGCATTGATCCCCCTCAAAGACTTGCCCATTCAAATTTTATATTTTAAAGTAATTTTAACCATCGTTTACCTCTAAATAAAAGTTCTGCGCTGTAACTTTGTCTTGCGCAGAAGTTCTTTGTCTGTAAGGGACTATTGTTGAGGCAGGCTGGTCTTGGATGTTGTCATAAATGTGTGTGTGTCGTGTTGTCCCTTTTTTTTTTACCAGAGCTCTAATTGACCAGATATACCACGACACCTTACTCAAGCATCGTCCATACCACTGAACCAGCACAGATGTCACTTGCAGAAGGGCGGACACTAGTGAGCGCACCGCTAACTTGGCAGCCATTTAATTTCACATTGGCTTAACATGCACAATACGCATCCTCAGAAACCCTAGCAAGATCTCTGGAGATGCTCAAGTTGTACCCTTTACAGCTGCATCTCTAATCGCAAAAAAATATCAACTCAGCAATTTTAACCATTTTACGGAATACATAGAAGGAAATCAGTCAATTTTAAATACATTAATTGGGCTCTAATCTATGGATTTCACAAACTGGGCAGGGGTGCAACTGTGCCCCTCGCCTGAGAGGGCATAAGCTCCCCAATCCAAATTTTTCTCCACAAAAGGGCCTTTAGGTAGCCTAGTGGTTAGAACATTGGGCCAGTACACCGAAAGTTAGCTGGATCGAATCCCTGAGCTGACAAGGTAAAAAATCTGTCGTTCTGCCCCTGAACAAGGCAGTTAACCCACTGTTCCCCAGTAGGCCGTCATTGTCAATAAGATTTTGTTATTAACTGACTTGCCTCGTTAAATAAATGGTAAAACAAAAAAATTATAGTAATATTAGACAAATACTACTCAGTTTCATCAGCTGTCTGGGTAGCTGGTCACAGACGATCCCGCAGGTGAAGAAGCCGGATGTGGAGGCCCTGGGCTGGCATGGTTACATGTGGTCTGCGGTTGTAGACTGGTTGGATGTACTGCCAAACTATCTAAAAATAAGTTGGTGGGTTATGGTGGAGAAATTAAAATTTTGTTGTCAAGCAAAACTCTGAGTATTCCTGCAGTCAGCATGACAATTGCACGCTCCCTCAATTCGAGACATCTGTGGTGTGACAAAACAACACATTTTAGTGGCCTTTTTATTGTACCCAACACAAGGTGCACCTGTGTAATGATGATGCTGTTTAATCCGCTTCTTGACATGCCACACCTGTCAGGTAGGTGGATGGATTATCTTGGCAAAGGTGAAATGCTCGCTAACGGATGTAAACACATTTGAGAGACATCAGCTTTTTGTGCGTATGGAACATTTCTGGGATCTTTTATTTCAGCTCATGAAACATGGGACCAGCACTTTACATGTTTTTATTATTTTTTTTAATCAGTGTAGAAAGAACGGTCAACTGCGTACGCAACCTTAATCTTAACAATTGCTGCTTGAACGTTGGCTGCTATGTTTATATTATACATAATGCCAGTAATATAGGTTTGTACTTTACAAACTACGTTAGCTTGTAGGCTGTGATGCATATGCCTATAATGCCTTCAAAATATTCATGCCCCTTGACTTATTACACATTTTGATACAGCATGAATTCAAAATTGATTAAATATTACATTCTCAGCCATCTACACACTATCCCATAATGAAAACAATAAATGAAAATGTATTGTAAGTCAATTATATTTCGCTGTATTTAATTTAAGTATTCACACCCCCGAGTCAATACGTGGTAGAAGCATCTTTGGCAGTGATTACGGCTGAGTCTTTCTGGGTAAGTCTCTAAGAGCTTTACACACCTGGATTGTGCAACATTTTCCCATTATTATTTTCAAAATTCTTCAAGCTCTGTCAAATGAGATATTAGTCATTTACGAGACAACCATTTTCAGGTCTTGACATTAGATTAAGTAGATGCTCTATTCCATTTTCTTAACTCCCTAGTCCTTAGCGATAAGCATACCAATAACATACTGTCCACAATGTCTATACATCTCATATATATACATAACTCTCAGAATGCACTGTTTCAGACCACTTGACTTTTTCCACATTGTAAATTACAGCCTTCTAAAATTATTTGTAAAAAATGTCTTCATTAATCTACACACAATACTCCACAATGACAAATAATAATTTTAAGTTATGTTTGCAAATGTCAAAAAGAAAAATTAGCCTTAAACATCACATTTACATAAGTGTTCAGAACCTGTACTCAGAATTTTGTTGAAGCACCTTTGGCAGCGATTACAGCCTAGTCTTCTTGGGTATGACGCTACATGCTTGGCACACCTGTATTCAGGGAGTTTCTCCCATTCTCTGCAGATCCTCTCAAGCTCAGTCAGGTTGGATGGGGATCGTCACTGCGCAGCTATTTTCAGGTCTCTCCGGTGATGCGTGTTCAGGTCAGGGCTCCGTCCTGTAGCCACTGCTGCATTGTCTTGGCTGTGTGCTTAGGGTCGTTCTCCTGTTGGAAGGTGAACCTTCACCCCAGCCTGAGGTCCTGAGCGCTCTGGAGCAGATTTTCATAATGGATCTCTCTGTGCTTTGCTCTGTTCATCTTTCCCTTGATCGAAACTAGTCTCGCAGTCCCTGCCGCTGAAAAACATACCCACAGCCTCATGATGCTGCCACCACCATGTTTCACCGTAGGGAGGGTGCCAGGTTTACTCTGGACGTGATGCTTCGCATTCAGGCCAAAGAGTTCAATCTTGGGTTCATCAGGCCAGAGAATCTTGTTTGTCATGGTCTGAGAGGACTTTAGGTACATTTGACAAGCTCCAAGTCGTGCTTTTTACTGAGGAGTGGCTTCAGTCTGGCCACTATATACCATAAAGGCCTGATTGGTGGAGTGCTGCAGAGATGGTTGTCCTTCTGAAAGATTGCCCAATCTCCACAGAAGAACTCTGGAGCTCTGTCAGAGTGACCTTCGGGTTCTTGGTTACCTCCCTGACCAAGGCCCGTCTCCCCCGATTACTCAGTTTGGCCTGGCGACCAGCTCTGGGAAGAGTTTTGGTGGTTCCAAACTTATTCCATTTAAGAATGGAGGACACTGTTCTTGGGGAACTTCAATGCTGCAGAAATGTTTTGGTACCCTTCCCCAGATCTGTGCCTCGACACAATCCTGTCTCAGAGCTCTACGGACAATTCCTTCGACCTCATGGCTTGGTTTTTGCTCTGACATGCACTGTCAACTGTGGGACCTTATATATATATATATATATATATAGATAGGTGTTATTTTCTAAGTCATGTCAAATCAATTGAATTTACCACAGGTGGACTCCCAAGTTGTAGAAACATCTCAAGGATGATCAATGGAAACCAGAGCTCCTGAGCTCAATTTCGAGTCTGAATACTTATGTAAATAAGATTATTTCTGTTAAGAAACAGATTTAGCTTTGTCATTATGGGGTATGGTGTGTAGATTGACACAATAATTTTAGAATAAGGCTGTAACATAATGTGGAAAGTCAAGTGGAGTGAACACTTTCCAAATGCACTGTGTATACAGTTGAAGTCGGAAGTTTACATACACTTAGGTTGGAGACATTTAAAACTCATTTTTCAACCACTCCCCAAATTTCTTGTCAATTAACAAACTATAGTTTTGGCAAGTCTGTTAGGACATCTACTTTGTGCATGACACAAGTGATTGTTCCAACAATTGTTTATAGACAGATTATTTCACATATAATTCACTGTATCACAATTCCAGTGGGTCAGAAGTTTACATACACTGACTGTCTTTAAACAGCTTGGAAAATTCCAGAAAATTGTTATTACTTTAGAAGTTTCTGATAGGCTAATTGACATAATTTGAGTCAATTGGAGGTGTACCTGTGGATGTATTTCAAGGCCTACCTTCAAACTCAGTGCCTCACGGGAAAATGAAAAGAAATCAGCCAAGACCTCAGACATGTTCTTTTAGAACATGGTACCTTCAGGCGTTTGGCTTTTTTTTTATTTTTATGGCGGTTTTTGAGCAGCGGCTTCTTCCCTGCTGAGCGGCCATCCATGGATATGGATACTTTTTACCTGTTTCCTCCAGCATCTTCACAAGGTCCTTTGCTGTTGTTCTGGGATTGATTTGCACTTTTCGCACCAAAGTACATTCATCTCTAGGAGACAGAACGCTTCTCCTCCCTGAGCTTTATGACGGCTGCGTCGTCCCATGGTGTTTATACTTGCGTACTATTGTTTGTACAGATGAACGTGGTACCTTCAGACATTTGGAAATTGCTCCCAAGGATGAACCAGAATTGTGGAGGCCTGCAATTGTTTTTTCTTTGGTCTTTGCTGATTTCTTTGGATTTTCCCATGATGTCAAGTGAAGAGGCACTGAGTTTGAAGGTAGGCCTTGAAATACTTCCACAGGTACACCTCCAATTGACTATAATGATGTCAATTAGCCTATCAGAAGCTTCTAAAGCCATAACATTTTCTGGAATTTTCCAAACTGCTTAAAGGCACAGTCAATTTAGTGTATGTAAACTTCTGACCCACTGAAATTGTGATACAGTGAAATAATCTGTCTGTAAGCAATTGTTGGGAAAAATCACTTGTGTCATGCACAAAGTAGATGTCCTAACCGACTTGCCAAAACTAGTTTGTTAACAAGAAATGTGTGGAGTTGTTGAAACACTTAGGTTGAAGTCATTAACTTGTTTATGTAAACTTCCAACCTCAACAGTATGTACTCCGGACTCTGACATTGCTTGTCCTAATATTTCTATTTTTCTTAATTTTAATTATTTTACATTTAGATTTGTATGTATTATTAGATATTACTGCACTGTTGGAGCGACAGCATTTTGCCACACCAGCAATAACATCTGCTAAATATGTGTATGCGACCAATAAAATTTGATTTGATGCAGCCACCACTATGCTTGAAAATATGGAGAGTGGTACTCTGTGATGTATTTGATTTGCCCCAAACATAACACTTTATTCAGAACAGAAAGTGAATGGCTTTGGCACTTTTTTTGCAGTGTATGTATATATGTGTGTGTGTGTGTGTGTGTGTGTGTGTGTACACACACTTTAGTGCCTTTTTGTGCAGGCTTCCTTTTTTTTATATGTTGTTGATCCATCCTCAGTTTTCTCATATCACAGCCGTTGAACTCTGTAACTGTTTTAAAGTCACCATTGGCCTCGTGGTGAAATCCCTGAGCGGTTTCCTTCCTCTCCGGCAGCTGAGTTAGGAAGGATGCCTGTATCTTTGTGTGACTGGGTGTATTGATACCCCATCCAAAGTGTAAGAACTGCCCTTTTTGAGGCATTGGAAAACCTCCCTGGTCTTTGTGGTTGAATCTGTGTTTGAAATTCACTACTTGGCTGAGGAACCTTACAGAGAATTGTATATGTAGGTTACAGAGATGAGGTAGTCATTCAGAAATCATGTTCAACACTTATTGCACACGGTGAGTCCATGCAACTTGTTCTACATCCTTACTTGTTAAGCAAATGTTTACTTCTGAATTTATTCAGGCTTGCCATAACAAAGGGGTTGAATATGTATAGACTCAAGTCATTTCAGCTTTTCATTTAATTAATTTATTATTTTTTAACATAATTCCACATTATGGGGTATTGTGTGTGTGTGGACCAGTGACAATTTCAAAATTCCATTTTAAATTCAGGCTGGAGCAAAATGTGGGAAAAGTCAAGGGTGTAAATATTTCTGAATTCAGGCTTACTGTAGTTTCCAGCTAGTGGTTTGTGTGAGTGAGTGAGTGACGCGCACAGGTCTATGGAGCATCACTCATGATGGAGAATACACAGGTGGTACACTTCATGGGCTTTAAACAGCAGAATCCTACCCCAGACTACCAAAAATACCTTCTCTGTAATGTGGTTGTTCTCCACTGGAGGGCGCAAAGTGGTCTTGGAATTAGGACTTCTATTAGGTGCCTGTTTTAAGCCAGATCCTGATTCTTATAATAAAATGTGCACTTGAACCCTTCTAGTCATAAAGCATTAGAATGGTGTAATTATTGGTATGACTACAGGGATTTTCCACCTGATATTCACCATAGTCTACTTAAAGTTGCTCAACAAAATTGGAACATTAAACATGCTGATTCTAATGCTACTGCTAATCTGTTGTACTCATTATAAAGCTGAGCTTCTATAAGTATCATTACCTTTGAGGTAACATCTATTATAACCACGTAACATTTCCTGCTGTTGGATATACCCATTGAATATAACTCAATGTCTTATGGAATGTATATGGGTCATTCCACCAATCCGGTGCCTTTTGAGATGTGGAACAGAACATAATTTCACCCAATTTTAACATTGTCATCAACTTAATAATCAAAAACATGTTTTCCCTTCTCAAGATGTTGAATTAATATGATATATGTTTGAAGTGCCAAATAAAGTTACAGGCACTCTAACAGGGTGGGTGGTTGATGCTATCTGGGATCTCTGGGACGCCGCCACCCTAACCCCTAATCATAACCCTTACCTAACACTAACCCTTACCTTAACCATTTTACATTTCAACTTCAGTGGGGTAGGGACGTCCCAAAGATTACGGATGACAAGGACAGTGACAGGATTGATGATTTCATCTTAAATCAGCTATAAATCCCTTTGTTTCAAAGGAAATGGATACTTACAGTGCATTTGGAAAGTATTCAGACCCCTGGACTTTTCCCACATTTTGTTAAGTTTCAGCCTTATTCTAAAATGGATACACTTTGATGAAGAAAAAAAAAATCTACACACTACCCCATAATGACAAAGTGAAAACAGGGTTTTAGAAATGTTTTGCTACTTTATTAAAAAATATAAAACAGAAATGCCTTTATTTACATAAGTATTCAGACCCTTTACTCAGTACTTTGTTGAAGCACCTTTGACAGCAATTACAGCCTCGTCTTCTTGTGTATGATGCTAAGTGCTTGGCACACCTGTATTTGGAGAGTTTCTATCATTCTTCTCTGCAGATCCTCTCAAGCTCCGTCAGGTTGGACAGGGAGCGTCACTGCACAGCTGATTGGGTTCAAGTCCGGGCTCTGGCTGGGCCACTCAAAGACATTCAGAGAAAATGGATAAAAACAATTTAATCCATTTTAGAATAAGGCTGTAACGTAACAAACTGTGGAAAAAGTCAAGGGGTCTGAATACATTCCGAATGCACTGTATGTGTGCAACAGGGAGGGGGAACATTTCTAGCCTGTCTATCTATGGGTAACAGCGATGATGTGTTATGTTCGATCAGTTCTCCACCAGAAAATGGCCAGCAAGAGTATAACCAGCTCACCAGCTTTTACACCGATTGGACTATTAGATGTTCAATGTTTATTTTTGAATAAACATTGAATGTGATATACACTGCTCAAAAAAATAAAGGGAACACTAAAATAACACATCCTAGATATCAACCCATGGAGGTCTGGATTTGGAGTCACACTCAAAATGAAAAAGTGGAAAACCACACTACAGGCTGATCCAACTTTGATGTAATGTCCTTAAAACAAGTAGAAATGAGGCTCAGTAGTGTGTGTGTGGCCTCCACGTGCCTGTATGACCTCCCTACAATGCCTGGGCATGCTCCCGATGAGGTGGCGGATGGTCTCCTGAGGGATCTCCTCCCAGACCTGGACAGTCTGTGGTGCAACTTAACTAAACGGCTGAGCGTTTGACTGTGATATTAGATTGCTTCTTGTGTAAATATTTTCTGTCTGGATTTTAATGATTTGCTGTGGTGTTGGTGGATGGAGCGAGACTTGATGTCCCAGATGTGCTCAATTGGATTCAGGTCTGGGGAACGGGCGGGCCAGTCCATAGCATCAATGCCTTCCTCTTGCATGATCTGCTGACACACTCCAGCCACATGAGGTCTAGCATTGTCTTGCATTAGGAGAAACCCAGGGCCAACCGCACCAGCATATGGTCTCACAAGGGGTCTGAGGATCTCATCTTGGTACCTAATGGCAGTTAGGCTACCTCTGGCGAGCACATGGAGGACTGTGCGGCCCCCCAAAGAAATGCCACCCCACACCATGACTGACCCACCGCCAAACCGGTCATGCTGGAGGATGTTGCAGGCAGCAGAACATTCTCCACGGCGTCTCCAGACTCTGTCACGTCTGTCACATGTGCTCAGTGTGAACCTGCTTTCATCTGTGAAGAGCACAGGGCGCCAGTGGCGAATTTGCCAATCTTGGTGTTCTCTGGCAAATGCCAAACGTCCTGCACTGTGTTGGGCTTTAAGCACAACCCCCACCTGTGGACGTCGGGCCCTCATACCACCCTCATGGAGTCTGTTTCTGACCGTTTAAGCAGACACATGCACATTTGTGGCCTTCTGGAGGTCATTTTGCAGGGCTCTGGCAGTGCTCCTCCTGCTCCTCCTTGCACAAAGGCGGAGGTAGCTGTCCTGCTGCTGGGTTGTTGGCCTCCTCCACGTCTCCTGATGTACTGACCTGTCTCCTGGTAGCGCCTCCATGCTCTGGACCCTACGCTGACAGACACAGCAAACCTTCTTGCCACAGCTCGCATTGATGTTCCATCCTGGATGAGCTGCACTACCTGAGCCACTTGTGTGGGTTGTAGACTCCGTCTCATGCTACCACTAGAGTGAAAGCACCGCCAGCATTCAAAAGTGACCAAAACATCAGCCAGGAAGCATAGGAACTGAGAAGTGGTCTGTGGTCACCACCTGCAGAACCACTCCTTTATTGGGGGTGTCTTGCTAATTGCCTATAATTTCCACCTGTTGTCTATTCCATTTGCACAACAGCATGTGAAATTTATTGTCAATCAGTGTTGCTTCTTAAGTGGACAGTTTGATTTCACAGAAGTGTGATTGACTTAGTTACATTGAAGTTTAAGTGTTCCCTTTAATTCTTTGAGCAGTGTATAAAATATATATTAAAAATATTACAACAAGAGTTCAGTTCACGTAACACTCAGATTTTGTCTTTAAATTAATCACTAATCACATGAAATAAATCATCTTCAGAACTGACTTTGTCAAAGCAACGAAATAACTAGGGCTTTAAACTGATTTATTGAATTCTCCATGTCTGTGTTTACACAGGCAGCCCAATTCAGTTGTTTTTACACTAATTGGGCTTTTGACTAATCAGATCTTTTCACATCAGATATTTTTCAGAGCTGATCTGATTGGTCAAAAGACCAATTAGTGAAAAAAATATCAGAATTAGGCTGCCTGTGTAAACACAGCCCATGTGGTCTATAATAAGGGCACCTCATTGAATATAACACTCTTAAAATTCTATATTGGTGCACAATTTCTACTTAGTATTAAATGGACGCAAAATACACTCATTTCGTGGAATGACCCATACTATTGTCTTACCATATACAAGTACACTAATTATGTGTAGGTGCAGACACTTCTCTAAACTACATGATAGAAAGTAGTAGTACAGTATGTATCCATATATACAGTGGGGCAAAAAAGTATTTAGTCAGCCACCAATTGTGCAAGTTCTCCCACTTAAAAAGATGAGAGAGCCCTGTAATTTTCATAGGTACACTTCAACTATGACAGACAAAATGAGAAAAGAAATCCAGAAAAAAATCACATTGTGGGATTTTTAATGAATTTCTTTGCAAATTATGGTGGAAAATAAGTATTTGGTCAATAACAAAAGTTTATCTCAATACTTTGTTACATACCCTTTGTTGGCAATGACAGAGGTCAAATGTTTTATGTAAGTCTTCACACGGTTTTCACACACTGTTGCTGGTATTTTGGCCCATTCCTCCATGCAGATCCCCTCTAGAGCAGTGATGTTTTGGGGCTGTTGCTGGGCAACATGACTTTCAACTCCCTCCAAAGATTGTATATGGGGTTGAGATCTGGAGACTGGCTAGGCCACTCTAGGACCTTGAAATGCTTCTTACGAAGCCACTCCTTCGTTGCCCGGGCGGTGTGTTTGGGATCATTTTCATGCTGAAAGACCCAGCCATGTTTCATCTTCAATGCACTTGCTGATGGGAAGGACGTTTTCACTCAATCTCACGATTCATTCATTCTTTCCTTTACACGGATCAGTCGTCCTGGTCCCTTTGCAGAAAAACAGCCCCAAAGCATGTTTCCACCCCCATGCTTCACAGTAGGTATGGTGTTCTTTGGATGCAACTCAGCATTATTTTTCCTCCAAACACGACGAGTTGATTTTTTACCAAAATGTTATATTTTGGTTTCATCTGACCATATGATATTCTCCCAATCATCTTCTGGATCATACAAATGCTCTCTAGCAAACTTCAGACGGGCCTGGACATGTACTGGCTTAAGCAGGGGGACACGTCTGGCACTGCAGGATTTGAGTCCCTGGCGGCGTAGTGTGTTACTGATGGTAGGCTTTGTTACTTTGGTCCCAGCTCTCTGCAGGTCATTCACTAGGTCCCCCCGTGTGGTTCTGGGATTTTTGCTCACCATTCTTGTGATCATTTTGACCCCAAGGGGTGAGATCTTGCGTGGAGCCCCAGATCGAGGGAGATTATCAGTGGTCTTGTATGTCTAACATTTCCTAATGATTGCTCCCACAGTTGATTTATTCAAACCAAGCTGCTTACCTATTGCAGATTCAGTCTTCCCAGCCTGGTGCAGGTCTACAATTTTCTTTCTGGTGTCCTTTGACAGCTCTTTGGTCTTGGCCATAGTGGAGTTTGGAGTGTGACTGTTTGAGGTTGTGGACAGGTGTATTTTATACTGATAACAAGTTCAAACAGGTGCCATTAATACAGGTAACGAGTGGAGGACAGAGGAGCCTCTTAAAGAAGAAGTTACAGGTCTGTGAGAGCCAGAAATATTGCTTGTTTGTAGGTGACCTTGTTATTTTCCACCATAATTTGCAAAGAAATTCATTACAAATTCTACAATGTGATTTTCTGAATTTTTTTCTTCTAATTTTGTCTGTCATAGTTGAAGTGTACCTATGATGAAAATTACAGGCCTCTCTCAGCTTTTTAAGTGGGAGAACTTGCACAATTGGTGGCTGACTAAATACTTTTTTGCCCCACTGTATATATTATATTTCAACAAAACAAAGAAGAATCTTGTGGCCCACAATGTAGAGCTCCGTATTCTGAGACAGGGCGAGGGAGGGTGAGTGGCTGGTGCCATTGTGCTCAACTACAGAAGTCTACACAGCTCTTGGGTCAGAGGTCAAAGTCAAATCTCGCTTTCTGGAAGACAACCCAGAGAGAGAGTGGGGAAGGAGAGTGCAAGCGAGAGGAAAGAAGAAAGAAAGGTCCGGATAGAGAGAGAGAGGTAGCGTGAGACGGACCGTTTTAATAGTCCTTTCTATTAAAACGCTATCTCCATCCCTGATTTGTCTTGGTCATTATGAATGTGTATAATCTTGGCCACTTGGTAATTAACTCATGCTTCTGGTTTCCAGCAGGACTCTGCTTCTCTCGTCTGATCCACTACCAGCCTCACTGCTGCACTCTCGTTTCACGTCACCAATCAATCACTGAATCTGTGTAGCGAAACAGAACGTATGCTTGCAAGGTCGTCATGGTAGTCCGAGGCTACTGCCTCTCAGGAATGACTCACTCTGGCCCTGTATGCTGCTGTAGTAGGATGACCAATGTTTGATCTGTTGTGCAATACGATTGGCCCTCACCCGCCTTTGTATTTTTGAGTTGGCACTTTAACGAAAAATCTTCAAAATTGTACAGGTGGATAAAACTGAGGAGGCCTATTCCCGACAGTGAAAGCCCAATAATGGGCCCCAACTAAAGACCCCCAAGCCTCCCTTATGTGAAGATAATATATTTAGGTTATATAGGCTGTTATAACTCTCTTGCCTCATACTTCATGTTTCTATCCAGCTCAACTCGTACCGTGTCACACGATGGTTCCAAATAGGCTAATAGTGGCGTCTCAATGGTAGACGTAGGCTCGACCTCGAACATTTCAATGAACTCAAGCAGGAATGTACGCAGGAATGCCGATGTTTGTTGTCACTCGCTACTACTCTCTCAGATGCTGTCGACAAAGATGTTTTGTGGGGTTCACACGGTTCATTCCCAAATAGGGGGCTGGATTTGGCCCCACAGCAGTGAGGCCGCACAGAGAATGGGGGGTCGTGAGCTGGGTAGTTGATTTCGTTCTCAAATCATTGCTTGTTTTTTCTCCTTTCAATGCTTTAGATAACAAGTCCGTCTCTGCACTGAATGCTCGCGGTCATGGGGTGTTTTTGGTTCCTTTCATCTCCTTTTGGAGGACCGTGAGATATTCTTGTCCCCCGCTTGTTGTTAGATTTGACAGCGGGGTCCATTCACCAAGAAATTGGCCGCAATTAGAGCAATTATGCTGATTTGCTACTTGTGTTTGAGGCGGAACACAGATTTTCTGTGTGCACTGTCCCTGGCTTGCTGCGGAGTTACTCCAAGCCACTGCTACGAAAACAAAAAACCTAGCAATCAGTAGGCCTCAAATTGGCCGACAAATAACGACAACCTCAATATGACACCATTAGCCTACTACCGTGACAAATGTTGGTGGATTGTAGTCTACTGTGCAACATCTTTAACGAAGCGGAACACTGATGAGAGAGGTGGCAGCAATAATTAGTTATTACTTGCTTGGGATATTCACGATAACAATCTACACTGGGGATTTTCACAATTTCCATCTTGTCTTTTAAGCTATAGGCCTAATAATCCCAGCCCAGTGCGTAAAAATGTTGTTTTCCCTATTTTGTGTGCAGAAATAATTTGTAACAATTTAAATAGTTAGGCCTACAAAGTAACAAAGTCTGTCACATTGTTCCAAATCACACTAACCCCACCTGCAATATTCTGACATATCAAGCATTTAGCAAATAACAATAGCCTTTAGAAGGCCTATTCAAACGGGCAAATACTGTCTCTCAGTCATAGGTACAGTATCTGATAGACCATCTTGAAATCTAATTGGGTGTGCCTTTAAGACCCAGCAGAGCTCTGGCAGCACCAAGGGTTATGCTGCATTTGTAACCAAGTGGAAAGTGGGATTTACAACATATGACTCGAATACGTTCATTTGAACGGCCCTCCAATTGGTAATTACTAGTGGGGAAACTCGTCTATCATCCCTGAGCTCAGACTTCTCCCACTAAGGAAATGACCTCGATAACAGCATTTTCGGCAGTTAAACGTAACAAAACATTATTTATACAAAGCAATATATGAATATGTTTTTTTAAACTATATAATGTGTTACAATCCAGAGCACTGTATATAAGCATGATAGTTGTACTTTTAGTTCAAAGTTGACGCAGTTTGTTGGCCATAGCCCATCGGCGTTTCTCAACTAGTTCAAAACACATGAAAGTATCCAACTGTTTTTTTTAACGAATTCAATTAGTACATTTCCATCTCCCACTTGGTTACGAACGCAGCATTAGCCGTTCTTACTCTTTCGGAGTGTCGCTCGTTTTTTTTCGCCACTGTAAAGGGAGAATGAGAACCAACATCCGAGTTCTGGGTGAAAGGAATTAACCCAGAGCACTGTATTCAGACCATAGATTCAGTCATATTATCCTCACTGCTGCTACGGAGAAATACGCAAACTTCGAACTCTCCATGCACGCGGAGAACACAGAACAGGACCGTCTAACGGGCTTTTGAGGCATTTTCGGTTTCCGTTTTTTTCTTTCCTTGCGTGTAGTCTATGTGGAGCGAACAGTTATACGATAATCTTGCTTGCACTGCCTGCGGCGAGAAGAGAAGTTTGGTTGTTTGCCTAGTCGGAAGGAGGACACACGGGAGGCTCTGGGGGGGGGGAAAGTAGTGGAAGATGGTTTGGAACGCCGCTTTGAGAATAGTATTGATGTGCATCCTGGCGCTCTTGCTGGGTTTTACGTCTGTCCCGTGCAAAGCTCGGATTTACACCAACCATTGGGCTGTACGGATAAACGGGGGACACGACATCGCTGATCGGATAGCGGGCAAATATGGCTATAAGAATATGGGACAGGTATGTTTGTGGTTCTCAAAAAGTTGTATATATTTTGCAAATAACTTTGAAAATGACTTTCAAAATCAAATCCTGCACTAGTGTTTTTGTTTTGATAAATAAAACGTATTTTGATATTGATATTGAACCGTGGTGTGTCGTCACTCGGATTGAAGTTCAATTGTCAAGGTTAGCCACCGGGCCCGGGGACACAGTGGAGAGTTCTCCCACAGGGCCAGCCCGAACGCGCTACCTTCATTCTTATGTGCCTTGATTAAAACGTGAAACTTGAACCCCGGATAGTATCTGGTGTGTGTTTGTGGTTGTGTGTGGCGGGGATCAGCCAATCACAACCGGGACAGACAATGACTGAATGAAGGGGGAGTGTAGTCATTAGGCTCCACAGCGGTGGAATAACAGGTGCCCCCACACGCAACAGTTATTGCCGAGTATTTCATGGTTCAAAGTAATAAGGGTCTGCCTGATAAAATCACATTTCAAATCAAATGTTTGGAATTGTATTCGTCACATGCTTCGTAAACAACATGTGTGGACTAGCAGTGAAATGCTTATGGTCCTTCCCAACAATGCAGAGAGAAAGAAAATCGGGATAAACAAGAAAATGTTCAACGCTTCGTAATAGATATGCAATGAGTAACGATAACTTCGCTATACACTAGGTACCCGTAGTGAGTTGATGTGCAGGAATACGAGATAGGTAGATATACTACATGACCAAAAGTATGTGGACAGTCCTTCAAATGACAGTCCTTCCAGCCAAACCCGTTGCTGATAGGTGTATAAAATCTAGCACACAGCCATGCACACTCCATAGACAATCATTGGCAGTAGAATGTTCCGTACTGAAGAGCTCAGTGCCTCCTGTCCAACCGTGTGTCTGTCCTCAGTTGCAACACTATGGAAGCAACGTCAGAGCAATAACTGTTTGTCGGGAGCTTCATGAAATGGGTTTCCATGGCCAAGCAGCTGCACACAAGCCTAACATCACCATGCACAATGCCAAGCATCAGCTGGAGTGGTGTTAAGCTCGCCGCCATTGGACTCTGGAGCGGTGGAAACGTGTTCTCTGGAGGGATGAATCAACACTTCCTCATCTGGCAGTCCGATGGACGAATCTGGGTTTGGCGGATGCCAGGAGAACTCTACCTGCCCCAATGCATAGGGGCAACTGTAAAGGTTGGTGGAGGAGGAATAATGCTCTGGGTCTGGTTCGGGCTAGGCCACTTAGTTCCAGTGAAGGGAAATATTAAGGCTTACAGCATACAATGACATTCTAGATTCTTCTGTGCTTCCAACTTTGTGGCAACAGTTTGGGGAAGGCTCTTTCCTGTTTCAGCATGACAATGCCCCATGCACAAAGAGAGGTCCATACTGAAATGGATGGTGAGATTGGTGTGAAAGAACTTGACTGGTCTGCAAAGAGCCCTGACCTCAACCCCATCGAACACCTTTGGGATGAATTGGAACGCTGACTGCGAGCCAGGCCTAATCGCCCAACATCAGTGCCCGATCTCACTAATGCTCTTGTGGCTGAATGGAATCAAGTCCCAGCAGCAATGTTCCAACATCTAGTAGAAAGCCTTACCAGAAGAGTGGAGGCTGTTCTAGCAGTAAGGGGAGGAACCTACTCCATATTAATGCCCATGTTTTTGGAATGACATGTTCAACGAGTATGTGTCTGTATACTTATGGTCATGTTGTGTATGTAAATATAACTGGGAATAAAACTGCCGGATAGTAAACCTTATCATCAGTACATCGCCTGGTATAGAGTTCCTGGGTGGAAGAGAGCCCGGCTGTACACACTACCCACTGTAGTGCCTTGCGGTCGGATGCCAAGCAGTTGCCATACCAAGCCAGTCAAGATGCTCTCGATGGTGCAGCTGTAGAAATTTCAGGATCTGAGGGCCCATGCCAAGCCTTTTCAGCCTCCCGAGGGGGAAGAGGTGTTGCCGTGCCTTTACCACTCTGTTGGTGTGTTTTAGACCATGATAGATCCTTAGACCCTGAGGAACTGGAAGCTCTCAACCCGCTCCGCTATAACCCCGTCCTTGTGAATGGGCGCATGCTCTGCTCTCTGTTTCCTGTAGTCCACCATCAGCTCCTTTGTCTTGCTGACGTTGAGGGAGAGGTTGTTGTCCTGGCACCACTCTGCCAGGTCTCTGACCTCCCTATAGGCTGTGTCATCAGTGATCAGGCCTACCACCGTTGTGTCATCTGCGAACTTAACGAGGCTGTTGGAGTCGTGCACGGCCATGCAGTCGTGGGTGGACAGGGAGTACAGGAGAGGACTAAGCAAGCACCCCTGAGGGGTCGTATGCGAATCAGGGTGGGTCCAGGGTGTCTGGGATGATGCTGTTGTTGTGAGCCATGACCAGCCTTTCAAAGCATTTCATGGTTACAGATGTGCTACATAGTAATTTATACAGGTCGCCTTGGCTTTGGGCACAGGGACTATGGTGGTCTGCTTGAAACATAATGATATTACAGACTGGGTCAGGGATAGGTTGAAAATGTCAGTGAAGACACTTACCAGCTTGTCAGCGTCAGCACGTGCTCTATCCACAATGAAAGCCATACTATGTATTCTGACAGGTTGAAAAGGAGTATCGTTGACCAGCAGGGTCATCCAGCTCACAAACCCCCGCCACCCTTTCTCCCTAGTTATATAGTGGCAATTTACCCCCCCCTCCCCTTTACGAGAATTGCAATGGGTACAGGTATTTTTATTTGATGAATTTGACAAAGAAATGATAAACAGTTTTTGCTTTGTCATTATGGGATATTGTGTGTAGTCGATGAGGTAAAAATAAACAATTGAATCCATGCAACGCTGCTGTGTGTATCGAGTGGTCCGCCACCCAAAGGACATCCAGCCAACTTGACTCAACTGTGGGAAGCATTGGACTCAATATCGGCCAGCATCCCTGTGGAATGCTTTCAACACCTTGAGAGTCCATGCCCTGACGATTTTGAGGCTGTTCTGAGGGCAGAAGTGTTGGTATAACTCAATATTAGGAAGGTGTTCTTAATGTTTGGTATATTCTGTGTATATGCAGAAGTCTACTTTTAACAATTGCCACAGAGCATTTTACTAAAACACATTTACATTAGGAGCAGTGCCGATGTCAAGTTCGGAAACAGAATGACAGTAAAAATCTCCCTCAGTATTTTATGTGACCACGTTTTCCAAAAAACTTTGTTAAATATCTAATACAAAATTAAAGTTTCAAAGATGTCTGCAGAAAGAATGGGGTGTCAGCAATGATACCTCGAGTTTGAAAAATCTATTTTGGGGTATTGAACTACAGTAAGCGAAGTGGATCAACACCTGGTAACAGAATTGCATCATGGATCCTTGATCTGCATTAAACAGAAATGCATATGAATGTCATTCTCTTCATGGTGATGTGTCTGAAGAGGTACACATCAAATCAAATCAATTTATATAGCCCTTCGTACATCAGCTGATATCTCAAAGTGCTGTACAGAAACCCAGCCTAAAACCCCAAAACAGCAAGCAATGCAGGTGTAGAAGCACTATCAAGCTCCGCCCCCAAGCAAGACCAAATTTGTTTGGTCCAGACAGGACCAAATCTGTACCAATTGTAGACGTCTATGTTTCACATGTTTTCGACAGCACAGTCCATTAGAGTATATTACATCATACTCTACTGTACTGAACTCTACTGTGCTGTATTTAACGATACTTTACTGTTCTCTACTGACTATGATTTCACATTGACTGCAATTGAATTGGCCACATTCTGTTACAGATTTTTGGATTCGGTAACAGAGTGATGTGTTTTTAATCACGTAATAATTCCTAAACAAAATGATCAGTAAAAACACAGACTTTGTCTCTGTCTGTCTGGTTTAGGAGGTTTGTGTTTCCCGTCAAACTCGGTTGCCGTTTTCTTTACTCAAGGGACAAATAAATAAATGTTTTATATTTCTGTCTCATTTACATTCATGATGCCACCTCCTAATGTCTTCTTGGTACATAACCTGTGAATGCATCTGAAATTACAACCTAATTCACACCAGTTCGGATGCAACCAGTGTGTTTACTGTAGACTGATGGCTTGTGTTTTCCTCGGCAGATTGGCGACCTGAAGGACCACTATCACTTCTTTCACAGCAGGACTATCAAAAGGTCGACGCTGTCCAGTCGCGGTGGCCACAGCTTCATCTCGATGGAGCCCAAGGTAAGCCTGTCACCGTCGCCGCCTCAGTGTTCGTGGGCCCCCCAGACGGGTCATCGACACCCGCCTGCATTATTGATGAGTCTCAGAACACCGCCGTTGGTCTTGCCCTGATGATGTGTACAGTCCAGGGCGGGAGTCTGTTCAGGGATCAGTGTCCTATCATTCTGATGCCAGTCTCATTTTGGGCAGGACTCTATCACGGGTGCTCTGGACTCAGTCTGTGTAGTCGGTTATTTAACTAATCACATTGTTCTGCTTAGTTGTGTAATGCCAGTCATCTCTGTGTGTGTGTGCGTTGTGCGGTCTACCTGTTGGCACGCATGTCTCTGTGGCTTGGAGAAGAGGTCCTTGAGTGTGACCTCACCCTGGGGACCTTTTGCCCCATTGAGAAATAGATATATATCTGCTTTTATTTAGCAGACGCTCTTATCCAAAGCGACTTACAGTAGTGAGGGGATGCATTTTCAAACCCACAACCCTGGCATTGCACGTGCCATGCTCTAACAACTGAGAAATACGAGACTTCCTCAAAGTAATCACTGATTTATAACAGATTTGGATAGGCAAGGACCTCATCACTTCTACCTAAAGGTTCATGTCAGATCAGTGATCCCTTCAAGGAAGCGAGAAACGAAGGAAGTATGCATTACAAACCTCTGACTTCAACTGGCACTCCTGCTGTACGGCTGGCCCTTTTGGATCCTGGTTGCCCTTGGTTACTAACCCAGTCAGTGAGAGAGGCAGAGACTGCGATTGAGAGAGCGAGCCACCTGCAAACCCTTAAGAGGCAAAGCAGAAGCAGTCGTATTTCAAAAGCTCCCAGTCCAGTTCACCATCTGAAGGAAGAAGGAGAGTTCAGATCCGGTTCCTCTCCCTCTTAGTGCACTCTCAAGTCAGTGGCGGAGCTAATGGATGACTGGGGTCAGACCTCCTGTCCAGGTGACTGTCTGAGGACCGTTGCGTAAGGCTTACCACTTGTCATGCACGAACACACGGACGTAGGCAGGCAGACGGAGAGACAGACAGACACACTGATGGCTCTGCTGTTCTGAGCTCAGTGAGGTGTGGAAACAGTTACTTTGAACCTGATGTTAATGACAGAGTAAAATGAGCAGAGACTTGTGCCTGCTGTCTTGTCTTCGCACCAGTCTGATCGCCCCTCCATCACTGTTAC
The DNA here is from genome assembly GCF_023373465.1 of Oncorhynchus keta. Taxonomy (NCBI): domain Eukaryota; kingdom Metazoa; phylum Chordata; class Actinopteri; order Salmoniformes; family Salmonidae; genus Oncorhynchus; species Oncorhynchus keta. Next base: position 8,572,022 of record NC_068445.1, on the reverse strand, counting down.
ACTTGTATTTTTGTTTCTTTCCATTTTAGACTTCACAACTACATCCTAGATGTCGCCCCCCCTCTATCTTTCTGCCTGTATTTTTCTTGGTCTACCCCATTGCTCTCTTTTCTCCATTTTTATTTTGTTTTTCCCCACCGCTCTCTTTTCTCCCCTCCGCTCTCTGGAGAGACTGACAGATTTTTCCCTCTGAGTGTCAACTTCACTACCCTTGTGCAAAGGTGAGATGCAGCAGTCATTTATGTAGCTACATATCAAGTATAGGGCTCTAATCTGGCCATGTTTGAGATTTCCTTGTCCATTGTCCATTTTCTTCTAGAAATATAAAAAAAATCCTACCCAATGCTCCCAAACTTCTGAGATGAGCCAAGGAATTCTGTGAAATAAATCCACTAGGTTTGAGAGATTTGATGTGTGATGTGTGTGTGCACACTTGTCTGTCTGCCAGTGTTTTACTTTGTTTGTGTATTTCTCCACGCATATTCCTCCATCTCCCATTGTCCACTCAAAACATGCTTGTCCGTAATCCCTTTGTGTTCCTGTTCAGCGATTTGTTGTTTGATATTGTTTTTACTCACTGTCCAATGGTATGCCCTCTCCTTTAGGTGGAGTGGATTCAGCAGCAGGTGGTGAAGAGGCGGATCAAGAGGGATTACAAGGCGGCCCCTCGCCCTCTCTCCAGCCCCGCCCAGACTAGCCCCGCCCAGTCCATCTTCTTCAACGACGCCAAGTGGAACAGTATGTGGTACATCGTGAGTATGCAGATCAGGCCGAACCCCAGGGCTCAGGGTCAAGGGTCACCGGACTCACCACCACCCTGACCCACTTAATGGAGGCTCCACAGGCTGTGTGTGAGAGTGAATCTTGGGTGTAGTGCGGCTAAGGGTGTAGCGTGGCTAATGTCTAGACATCTTCTCACACATTTTCTAATGACACCGAGAGGATTTAAATGCATACAGCAGTGTGAGATGGCTCCGTCTAGACTGCACAAGCTATGCAGCTCTACACAGACAGAATACTTCACTCACTCGTGGCTGCTAGTCACATTCACATACAAATCATGGCTCCCCTACGTTTTGTGCAGTTGGTCAGCACTCCGGTCTTTTTCTCTTCTTCTGGGTTCTGTCAATGGTTAACTTGGCAAAGATAATGCCAGTACTTTGACTCTCGAGCTTCCACTTATCTGTCCAGTTTCATAATCGGTTATAGTCCGTCATGAGTGTTTCCTGTTTAGGTATGAGATTGACTAGTCTTTGTCCATGTTCACGTCTGACGTTTGTTCACCTGGACTTTAGTCTACAACTGACTTTCTCCATCCATCTCTGGGCCTATTTAAAAATGGTTAAAATGCTTCCATTCCTTCCTCTCCTCCTTGGACTAATAACTGATCTAGCATGATTGGACAGGTTAAAGCAAGAATTCCAGTTCATAGCTTTCACCAGTCCAAAAAATGTCAGATCGATCATTTCTTCAAGAACGGAGGAGGGAAAGTTGCATTTTCAAAGGATTCGAACAGGACCTATGTCTATGGAATCAATCAACCAATCAAATGTATTTATAAGGCCCCGTTTACATCAGCAGGGGTCACAAAGTGCCATACAGAAACTCAGCAAGCAATGAAGAAACCTAGATGGGAACCAGGCTCTGAGTTCTCTTCTGGCTGTGCCGGGTGGAGATTATAAGAGTACATGGCCAGATTGTTCTTCAAGATGTTCATAGATGACCAGCAGGGTCAGATAATAATAATCACAGTGTTTGTAGAGGGTGCAACAGGTCAGTACCTCAGAAGTAAATGTCAGTTGGCTTTTCATAGCCGAGCATTCAGAAGTCGAGACGGCAGGTGTAGTAGAGAAAGGTCCGGGACAAGGTAGCACGCCCGGTGAACAGGTCAGGGTTCCATAGCCGCAAGCAAAACAGTTTAAACTGGAGCAGCAGCACAACCAGGTGGACTGGGGACAGCCAGGAGTCATCAGGCCAGGTAGTCCTGAGGCATGATCCTAGGGCTCAGGTCCCCCGGGAGTGGAGGGAGAGAGAGAATTAGAGGGACCATACTTAAATTCACACAGGACACCAGATAAGACAGACTGACCCTAGCCCCCCGGCACATAGACTATTGCAGCACAGATACTGAGCGCTGAAATGGGTGGGTCGGGGGACACTGTTGCCCCGTCCGATGGTCCTGTCTGGGGGTATCAATCAGGCAGGAAATAACCCCACCCACTTTGCCAAAGCACAGCCCCCACAGCACTAGAGCAATATCATCAACTTACTACCCTGAGACGATGCTGTGTAGGTCTCCTCCACCGCACGAGCCCGAGAAATCGTCTGTGGACGTCTGTGACTCAACCCACTCAAGTGACGCACCCTTCCTAGGGACAGAATGGAAGAGCACTATTAAGTCAGTGACAGCCCCTTAATAGGGTTAGAGGCAGAGAATCCCAGTGGAGAGAGGGGAGCCGGCCAGGCAGAGAAGGCAAGGGCGATTCGTTGCTCCAGTGCCTTGCCGTTCACCTTCGCATCCCTGGGACAGGCTACACTCAATCATAGGACCTAGTGAGACAAGTCTTCAGTAAAGACTTAGACTCTGTCTCGACATTTCTCTCACATGGATAGTTACACCATTCCATAAATAATGAGCTCTATAGGAGAAAGCCCTGCCTCCAGCTGTTTGCGTAGAAATTCTAGGGACAATAAGGAGGCCTGTGTCTTGTGAACATAGCGTATGTGTAGGTATATACGGCAGGACCAAATCGGAGTGATGGGTAGGAGCAAGCCCATGTAGTGCTTTGTAGGTTAGCAGTCAAACCTAAAAATCAGCCCTACTCTTAACAGGAAGCCAGTGTAGGGAGGCTAGCACTGGAGTAATATGATCAAATTGTTTGCTTCTAGTCAGGATTCTAGCAGCTGTGTTTAGCACTAACTGAAGTTTATTTAGTGCTTTAGCTGGAGAGTAGACCATTGCAGTAGTCTAATCTAGAAGTGAAAAGGGCATGGATTAGCTTAAATGCAAAAATCCGCAACCTTTTGTCCTAAAACGATGCAAGGTTATGAAGATGGAAAAAAGCTGTCCTTGATATATTATTGATATGTTTGTCAAAAGAGAAATCCGGGTCCGGAGTAACACCAAGTTCCTTTAGTTTTATTTGAGACAACTGTAACAACCATCAATATTGTCAGATTCAACAGCAGATCTCTTTGTTTCTTGGGACCTAGAATTAGCATCTCTGTTTTGTTTAAAAGTAAAACATTTGCCGCCATCCACTTCCTTATATGTCTGAAACACAGGCTTCCAGGGTTGGCAATTTTGGGGCTTCACCATCTTCCATCGAAATGTACATGTGTGTCATCCTCATAGCAGGGAAAGTTGACATTATGTTTCCGAATGACATCACCAAGAGATAGAATATATAGTGAAAACAATGGTGGTCCTAAAAACAGAACCTAGAGGAACGCCAAAACTTAGAATTGATTTGTCAGAGGACAAAACATCCACAGAGACAAACCGATATCTTTCTGACAGATAAGATCTAAACCAGGCAAGAACTTGTCCGTGTAGTCCAATTGGGGTTTCTAATCTCGTAAAAATAATATGGTGGTCGATGGTGTCACTAAGGCCTAGGAGCATGAGGACAGATGCAGAGCCTTGGTCTGACGCCATTTAAAAGGTAATCTACCACCTTCACGTGTGCAGTCTGTGCTATGACGGGGTCTAAAAGCAGACTGAAGCATTTCATATACATATTTTATTTTTATATATATTTTTTTTTTGGGGGGGGTCAAGGTATGGCTTTTTCAAGAAAGGCTTTATTACTGCCGCTTTTAGTGAGTTTTGTACAAATCCGGTGGATAGGGAGCCATTTCTTATACTCAACATAGGAGGGCCAAGTGCAGGAAGCAGCTCTTTCAGTAGTTTAGTTGGAATAGGGTCCAGTATGCAGCTTGAAGGTTTAGAGGCCATGACTGTTTTCATGTATGTGTCAAGAGTTACAGGACTAAATAACTTGAATTGATCCTAGATCCTGGCAGTTCTGTGGAGACTCTGGACCACTGAGCTTTGGAGAAATACGCAGATTCAAAGAGGAGTCCGTAATTTGCTTTTTAACGATCATGAACTTTTCATTGAAGAAGTTCATGAATGTATTACTGCTGAAGTGAATGCCATCCTCTCTTGTCTAATGCTTCTTTGTAGTTAGATGTGGACAGTATCAAAAATAAATGTTGGATTGTTCTTATTGTCCTCAATTAGGTTGGAAAAATAGGATGATGGAGCAGCAGTGAGGGCTCTTCGATACTGCACGGTCCTGTCTTTCCAAGCTACTTGGAAGACTTCCTGTTTGGTGGAGCGTCATTTCCGTTCCAATTTTCTGGAAGATTGCTTCAGTGCTTGGGTATTTTCTGGAAGCTTGCTTCAGTGCTTGGGTATTTTCTGGAAGCTTGCTTCAGTGCTTGGGAATTTTCTGTATACCAGGGAGAAAATGTCTTGTGACAAATGTTTTTTGTTTGTAGGGGTGCGACTGCATCTACGGTATTATGCAGTTAGGTGGTTAACCGATTTGTCTACCCCAACGTCCTTGGGTAGGTGGAGTCTGGAAGGGAATCTCTGGGTTGTCAGAGAATTTTATAGCACGTCTTTTGATCCAGGGTATGACTATGGCAATGAATAGGTCCGGAGACATGTTGGACAAACCCCACTGAGTCGATGATGGCTCCGAAAGCCTTTGAGAGTGGGTCTGTGGACCCACGTGAATGTTACGGTCACCAAAAATCTGAAAATGATCTGGCATGACTACAAGGTCCGATAAGAATTCAGGGAACTCATTGAGGAACGCTGTGTATGGCCCAGGAGGCCTGTAAACAGTATCTATAAAAAGTGATTGAGTTGGCTGCATAGATTTCATGACTCGAAGCTCAAAAGACAAAAACGCAGTAATATGTTTTGTTTAAGTTGAAATTTGCTGTCGTAAATGTTAGCAACACATTCGCCTTTGCGAGATTTGCCAGGGATATGGTCACTAGTGTAACCAGGAGGAGAGACTTCATTTAACACAGTAAATTGGTCACTCTTGAGCCATGTTTTAGTCATGCCAATCACATCAAGATTATGATCAGTAATTAGTTAATTGACTATAACTGCCTTGGAAGTGAGGGATCTAACATTAAGTAACCCTATTTTAAGATGTGAGATATCACAATCTCTTTCAATGATGACAGGAATGGAGGAGATCTTTATTCCAGAGAGATTGCTGAGGCGAACACTGCCATGTTTTGTTTTGCTCAACCTAGATTGAGGCACAGACACTGTCTCCATGGGGATAGCTGAGCTGACTGCTAGTGGCAGACTCCACTAACCTGGCAGGCTGGCTATCTCATTGTGGAGCTAGAGGAGTTAGAGCCTTGTCTAGTTTGTCATAGATAAGAGCACCCCTCCAGCTAGGATGGATTCCGTCACTCCTCAGCATTCCAGTTGTGAGACTCTTCTGTAGAGCTCATCACTCCCCCTAACTGGGAGGAAGCAAAAGACAATTACTCGGTGCCGACACATCTTTCTAGCTAATTTACACGCTGAAGCTATGTTGCGCTTGGTGACCTCTGACTGTTTCATCCTAACATCGTTGGTGCCGACATGGATAACAATATCCCTATACTCTCTATACTCGCCAGTTTTATCCTTAGGCAGCGCCATCTTCAGATTATCCTTAACGTCGAGGGATGGTTATTTTTCAGTCTAATATTGTGGGTAATGGAGTCGCCAATGACTAGGGTTTTCAATTTGTCAGAGCTAATAGTGGAATGCTTCGGCAGCTCAGACCCCGTAACAGGTGGAGGAGAGGCCGGTTGAAAGATTCTGTCAGCTGAATGAGCGACACCGGTTGAGAATACCGGCAGCATTTCTTTCCAGAAGCCTTGAGAAAGTTGTCCGGCTGCGGTGACCGTGCGAGGGGATTTGTACTATCTGTACTTACTGGTGGCACAGACGTGGTTTCATCCTTTCCTACACTGAAATGACCCTTGCTCAACGATTGCATCTGAAGCTGTGCTTGCAACACGGCTATCCTCACCGTAAAGCGATCCTTCTCCTGTAGATTATGAGTACAGCAACTGCAATTGGAAGGCATCATGTTAATGTTACTACTTAGCTTCGGCTAGTGGAGGTCCTGACGAACCACGTCCAGATAAAGCTTTCCGGGCTGAAAAAGGTTGAATGAAAAAAGTAAAGCGAGGAGAAAAGTTAGACGTTGATAAATCTATCTAGTGAAATGTTAAATGTTTGGCAGATAGCCAATTAGCAACAAGCAGCACAACGACACAACACAGATGTGGCTCTTTGTTCTAGGATTATAATGACCACATAAATGGGTTGCTAGTTTTGTTTCACCACTATTCCAGTGACGTGTGTGTGTGTGTGTGTGTGTGTTCCAGCACTGTAACGATGACATCCATAACTGCCAGTCAGACATGAACATAGTGGGGGCGTGGAAGAGGGGCTACACCGGGAAAGACGTGGTGGTCACCATCCTGGATGACGGCATAGAGAGGAACCACCCCGACCTCATTCAGAACTACGTGAGTGTGTACTGTATGTTTGTGGGTGCATGTTTTTTTTTAATTATTTTTATTTTACCTTTATTTAACCAGGCAAGTCAGTTAAAGAACAAATTCTTATTTTCAATGACGGCCTAGGAACAGTGGGTTAACTGCCTGTTCAGGGGCAGAACGACAGATTTGTACCTTGTCAGATCGGGGATTTGAACTTGCAACCTTGCGGTTACTAGTCCAACGCTCTAACCACTAGGCTACCCTGCCGCCCCAGCGAGTGTACAGAACATTAGGAGCGCCTGCTCTTTCCCAGACATAGACCAGGTGATTCCAGGTGACAGCTATGATCCGTTATTGATTTCAACTGTTAAATCCAAATCAGTGTAGACAAAAGGGAGGAGACCTGTTAAATAATCAGTTTTAAGCCTCGAGACAATTGAGTCATGGATTGTGTGTGTGTGCCATTCAGAAGACGTGTTAACTGCAACGCAGCTGGCGTTTTCACGCTCAGCATTTCCCAGTGTGTTTCAAGAATGTTCCACCACCCAAAGGACATCATTCAACTTGACTTTGGGAAGCTTTGGCGTTAACACGGGCCAGCATCCCTGTGGAATGCTTTCGACACCTTGTAGTGAAGGTGTTCCTAATGTTTTTACACTCAGTGTATGTGTGTGTGGGGGTTTTGGAATGTTGTGTGTGTGGGGGTTTTGGAATGTTGTGTGTGTGGGGGTTTTGGAATGTTGTGTGTGTGTGGGGGTTTTGGAATGTTGTGTGTGTGTGGGGGTTTTGGAATGGTGTGTGTGTGGGGGTTTTGGAATGGTGTGTGTGTGGGGGGTTTTGGAATGGTTGTGTGTGTGTGTGTGTTTTGGAATGGTGTGTGTGTCTGTGGGGGGGTTTTGGAATGGCGTGTGTGTGTGTGGGGGTTTGGAATGGTGTGTGTGGGGGGTTTGGAATGGTGTGTGTGTGGGGGGGGTTGGAATGGTGTGTGTGTGGGGGTTTGGAATGGTGTGTGTGTGGGGGGGTTTGGAATGGTGTGTGGGGGGTTTGGAATGGTGTGTGTGTGTGTGTGGGGGGTTGGAATGGTGTGTGTGTGGGGGTTTGGAATGGTGTGTGTGTGTGGGGGTTTGGAATGGTGTGTGTGTGTGTGGGGGGGTTGGAATGGTGTGTGTGTGGGGGGTTTGGAATGGTGTGTGTGTGTGGGGGTTTGGAATGGTGTGTGTGTGGGGGGTTGGAATGGTGTGTGTGTGGTGGGGGGGGGGTTGGAATGGTGTGTGTGTGTGTGGGGGGTTTTGGAATGGTGTGTGTGTGTGGGGGGTTTTGGAATGTGTGTGTGTGTGTGTGGGGGGGTTGGAATGGTGTGTGTGTGTGGGGGTTTGGAATGGTGTGTGTGTGTGGGGGGGGGTTTTGGAATGGTGTGTGTGGGGGTTTGGAATGGTGTGTGTGTGGGGGGGGTTTGGAATGGTGTGTGTGTGGGGGGTTTGGAATGGTGTGTGGTGGGGGGGGTTTGGAATGGTGTGTGTGTGTGGGGGGGGTTTGGAATGGTGTGTGTGTGTGGGGGTTTGGAATGGTGTGTGTGGGGGGGTTTGGAATGGTGTGTGTGTGTGTGGGGGGTTTGGAATGGTGTGTGTGTCTGTTTTTGGAATGGCGTGTGGGGGGGGGTTGGAATGGGTGTGTGGGGGGGGTTTGGAATGGTGTGTGTGTGTGGGGGGGTTTGGAATGGTGTGTGTGTGTGTGTGTGGGGGGGGTTTGGAATGGTGTGTGGGGGCTTTTGGAATGGGGTGGTTTTGGAATGTGAATGTGTGTGTGTGTGTGTGTGTGTGTAGGGGGGTTGGAATGGTGTGTGTGTTGGGGGAGTTTTGGAATGGGGGTGTGGGGGGTTTGGAATGGCGTGTGTGTGTGTGTGGGGGGGTTTGGAATGGTGTGTGTGTGTGTGTGGGGGGTTTGGAATGGTGTGTGTGTGTGGGGGGGGTTTGTAATGGTGTGTGTGTGTGTGGGGGGTTTGGAATGGTGTGTGTGTGGGGGGGTTGGAATGGTGTGTGTGGGGGGTTTGGAATGGTGTGGGGGTTTTGGAATGGTGTGTGTGTGTGTGTGTGTGTGTGTGGGGTGGAATGGGGTGTGTGTGTGGGGGTTTTGGAATGGGGTGGGTTGGAATGGGGTGGGGGTTTTGGAATGGGGGGTGTGAACCGGGGATGTGGGGGTTTGGAATGGGGGTGTGTGTGGGGGGTTGGAATGGGGTTTGGAATGCGGTGGGGGTTTTGGAATTGGGTGTGTGGGGGTTTGGAATGGGGGTGTTTTTTTTTTTTAATGGGGTGTGGGAGGGGGGTTGGAATGGGGTGTGTGTGGGGGGTCGGAATGGGGTTTGGAATTGGGTGTGTGTGCGTTTTGCATATTCAGCCATTGGCTGATTTCTGCTGCTCGGCCATAAGAACACAAATGATGGTGAAGGTATTTCCTCTGTTTCCAGGACAATCAAGCCAGTTATGATGTCAACGGGAATGACATGGACCCCATGCCCCGTTACGATGCCAGCAACGAGAACAAGTAAGATACCGTGTCACAGTATCACTCTCCACTGTGTGTGTGTGGAGAACTCTCCTCTGCCTGGGAGCCCTGTGTCCTGCACCAGTTTGGCTGTCAGAGTGTTTTTGGACCCTCTAGCCAAAATGCCTTGGCAAACCCTCAGTGCTCTGTTGTAGATTGTTTTCTTAAAGAGACAGGAGGTTTAATAGCCCACTGCTTTCTAGACAGATCAGGGCCTGCAATGGCTCACTCCCTCGCTCTCTCTGTCCCCCTCTGACTGAGGTTTGTTGAGAAGTCTTGTCACAATAATGGGTAGGTTCCAATGTCCATAGTAGCATACCGCTTAGAATGCATGGCCCAACTCATTGCTTTATTCTAGGCAGTCTGCTGCTCGAGGGGATACTGGAACACAGCTGTTAGTGTGTACCTGCTACCTAAAGCTTACACACTACACGCTTTTCAGACAGATTCTCTATCTTTGCACTGTCCCAACATGTCCAGCCTCCGATATCATACGAACATAGAGGGGAACACCATTTTGTGAGAGGTTTTATGAAAGCTCCCCACTAACTGCTGATGCACTCCAGACGTCCCTCTCCGATACGTTTGCGAGTACACTCGTGTGGTGGTAGGAGTTCCAATTTGCCCCAGCTTTATTTTATGACATGGTACTGATTTGAAGAACGAGGACTCGCCACTTCTGATCCAGACCAACCAAGGAGACCAGAATGGATTGGTTACAGTTCACTCTACCATCCCTTTCTTTTAAACCAGCAGTTTCACAGATGTTCAAAGTAAACGGACACTAAACTTGCATCCGCTGTGTGGTGTGTTACCTTTGTGTGTGTGTTTTTTTCCCCAGAGGAGAACAAGCTGTTCTTTCCGCTTATTTCCTGTGTGACGAACGTATCCGCTGCTGAGTTCGAACATTTCCATGTGATAGAATTTCTGCTATAATGTAGAAGTCCACTTCTGTGGGCTGAACCAAGGAATCACCTTCAGAATTGATCCAGTCAGTGCGTTGTTCAGATTGAACTTTAGTCATCCTACAGACGGTGTGGTTCAGAGTGATGCGGAGCAGGCATGGAACCGAGATGGGCTGAGAGCAGACGACACGAGCTCACACTCCACGCACGTACGCAGAGGAGACGCAGGAAACGGGCAGAACATGGAGCTGTGGGATGCCAAACGGAGCTACAGGATTTGAATGTTCCCTACTATTTGTCTGCTATAGGGGAAGAGCTGTGTTGTGGAGGGAGGTTCTAGCCAGGTGATGGAATACAGTACAGTGGAAACCATAAGCTAGCGAGGGTGTGTGCGTCTGCCTGCCACGGGTTAGATGCTGGGGTTGCCATGACAGCAGTCAGTGGCGACTCTGGGCCGCTCGGTCCAGATGTTCTCGGCATGAGGGCTAGTCGTGCCGAGCGAGAGTTTGCCTCTTCCTCCTCCTAAAAGACACTCTTGTTTGTTTGCTCTGGTCACTGACCCTGGCCGATTGTCGCTTGCAGTCTGTGGCGGAATGTTACCCTTGTTTGTTGAGGGCTCGGGGACATGCAAAACATTTGTCTCGTTCACATTGTGAAAATATTTGAGGGCTGTATGTAACCCAGTGCAGCTGCTGCTGCCTCTGACAGCAGGGCCATGTTCGTTACGCACCAAACTGAGGAAAACTGACTATAATACGTTCTCCATTGCATGCCCTTCTGGACAAGACTCAGCCCCTGCTACTGGCCATGAGTTGGCCTGTTCCTCCAGGCCGTAGTTTGAACTAAGTCTAACTCCACTTAGTTCTCCAGCCATGCGTCTTTTACCGGGAACGTGCAGGGTGTCCGACGCTATCCCGACTGTTTGTGCGTTCCTCAGTGTATCTGTTTACATATTTGTGTGAGTTTTATAAATGTGCGCTTGTGGAAATGTGTTTCTGTGTTTATGTGCGCAAAGTAAAGTGTCCCTGCTCTCTCTCCAGGCATGGAACACGGTGTGCTGGGGAAGTTGCTGCATCTGCTAACAACTCCCATTGCACTGTGGGAATTGCCTACAACGCACGGATAGGGGGTGAGCATTGGGTTTACGCTATGTATCTGTGCTTGAGTGTGTGATGTAAACTGTGTGCGCCAAATGTACTGTTTTTTACATTTTGTGTGTGTGTGTGTGTCAGGGGTGCGGATGCTGGACGGTGATGTGACAGACATGGTGGAGGCCAAGTCTCTGAGTCTGCAGCCGCAGCACATTGACATCTACAGCGCCAGTTGGGGTCCTGATGACGACGGCAAGACCGTGGATGGCCCCGCCTCGCTGGCAAGGCAGGCCTTCGAGAACGGCATCCGCATGGTGCATCTCACACACACACACAGTAGACATGCACATTAACAATACACACTTATACCCACGATCAAAACACCAATTCGCTCTCAGAAGAAGACTGGTGCAAAGAATACACATTGACTTGGACAAACGCACGCTGTAACTCGGCGGCCAGAGTGTAATCAATGCCTCGGGGGCACTTCTCGACATTTGTATTAAAGCGCTTGGTCTGATTAGCGTATTCATGTGCTGTATCCATATTCATGAGTGTTTTGTGGAGTGGCTCAAAGGAAGAGCTTAGCCCAGGGGTTAAGTGGAGGGGAGTTGACTTCACAAGGTCGCTTGTGATGATGTCAGAGTGCCCTCTCCATGCTGAGTCAGACGTGCTGCTTACATTTTGATTCTAGAGAAAGTCAAACGATGGTTAGATTTTGGTGGTGGGTTACGTATTCAAAACATTAGGAACACCCCCTTTGCCCTCAGAACAGCTTCGATTCGTCGGTGACTCTACAAGGTGACGAAAGCGTTCCACAGGGATGCTGGCCCATATTGAGTCCAATGCTTTCTTATAGTTGTCAAGTTGGCTGGATGTCCTTTGGGTGAGGGACCATTCTTGATACACAGGGGAAAACTATTGAAGCGTGGAAAAACCCAGCAGTTCTTGACACTCAAACCGGTGTGCCTGGCACCTACTACCATACCCCCGCTCAAAGGCACTTACATTTTGTATCTAGCCCAGTCACCCTCTGAATGGCACACATACACAATCCATGTTTCAATTGTCTCGAGGCTTAAAAATCTTTCTTTACTCTGTCTCCTCCCTTTCATCTCCACTGATTTGGAGTGGATTTAACAAAGTTACATCAATAAGGGCGGCAGGTTGCCTAGCGGTTAAGAGTGTTGGGCCGATGACTGAAAGGTCGCTGGTTTGAATCCCAGAGCCGACTGGAAAAATCTGTCTGTGCCCTTGAGCAAGGCACTTAAACCCTAATTGATCCTGTAAATCGCTCTGGATAAGATTGTCTGTTAAAATGTAATAAATGTAAAGAGATCATAGTACTCACCTGGTCAGTTTATGTCATGGAAAGAGCAGGCTTTCTATTTTGTATTCTCAGTGTATGTCTTTGTTGTGCGTGGAAGCTACAGAGTCTATTGGACTATTATGACAGATGGTTGGAGGTGTGTGTGTGTGGCAGCACCGTGGCAGGTTGGCCTACAGAAAAGGGGATGTGACAGGCTAGTGAGCGGGGAGACTGTGTAACCAGTTGGAAGGGTGGAGAAAATGTGTTAGCCCCCGTATGTTTGAGATATTACTGACCGGTTAGGGAGAGGTGTGTGTTGCTGTTGTTAGGTTAGAGGGTGCAGGTCCCCCAGACCCAGCCCCCACGCTCTCTTTGGAAACTTGAGCTAATTGTCTCGTATACGTTTTTTGGTTTTTAAAAATGTTTTGTTCTGTCTTTGTCTGTCTCCCTCTTGCTTCAATAAGTCATCATCTCCCTACCTGCTCTTTCACTTTCTCGCTCTCTTTGTCTCTCTCTGTTTGTCACACACCCTCTGTATCTCTCCCCTCCTTTCTCGCACAGCTTCTCTTTCTCGCCCTCTCCTTTTTTCCCCCTCCCTCCCTCCCTCCCTCCCTCCCTTCAAAGCTGGTCCCAGTTTTCCGTCAGCGTTTCGTCCTGTCTGATTCTCTCCTCACTCAGAGGGGCTTCTATCTCTTATCACAGGCTGACAGAGGCCTTTTTGAAGCGCTTCCCTCCACCTTTTATCCCCTCTGTGTGTGTGGATGTGTTTGAGTGACAGTCAGAGCTCACAGAGCAGTAGGCTCCCTCCAGTTTCTCTGCCAATCATACACCAATAAAAACCCATATAAATATAATTTTGGCATTTTGGCATCATTGACTTTATTTGATTGGGGATGCCCGCTCAAGTAATTGTATTTCTATGTAAATATCTCTGCTTACTGAAGCTGTGTGATAGTGCTGCTCCATTAAGTAATTTGGGCTAATGTAATTCATGTGCTCATTCCCCTGCCACTGCTGCATGCACCTGCTATTACCATTAGAGCATCAATGGGCGGAAGAACCGTTGTTCCCACGGGCAGGAAATCCCGCCTCTGATCTAATTGACAATGGTTTGATTTCCTGCCAGGGAAGGAAGGGGCGTGGCTCCATCTTTGTGTGGGCGTCAGGGAACGGCGGGCGGAGCCGGGACCACTGCTCCTGTGACGGCTATACCAACAGCATCTACACTATCTCAATCTCCAGCACCGCCGAGAGCGGACGCAAGCCCTGGTACCTGGAGGAGTGCTCCTCCACCCTCACCACCACCTACAGTAGCGGAGAGAACTACGACCGCAAGATAGTAAGTCTCTGTGTGTGTGTGTGTGTGTGAGACTGACCCTCCATTCTTACCACAACATACAGCAGCAGAGGGATGAGCAAACTACGACTTTCTGATAGTTGAGGTGTGTGTGTGTGAGAGAGCTCTTGTGGCCCACACTCTGGAAGACCTTCAGTCCGTCCTTGTATCGGCTGTGAGGGTCTATAGTAGGATGGGATTGTATCAACACCACCAAGACAGAGCTAGCTCTCCACCCACCATGCCTGTCTTCACCAGTGAACACATCACTGGCAATAGTCCCGTCATTCAAATACCTGGGCAGCAGCGTCAACCTCTATTCTAAACAGGATTAAGCATCAGCTGCCTTCGGGAAAATCAGACGCAGGGTCTTCCAAAACGGGGATCTCCACCTCCACACAAGTCGCCGTCTATCAAGCCGCCTGCACCCCCACTCTTCTTTACAGCTGTGAAGTCTGAGTCACTTAGTCGCCACAACAAGTGGCTCGAGCGACTCCACGTAAGATGCCTGCAGCGCATCCTGGGAATCACCTGGCTTTGACCAACTGCAAAAGTATGGAGGCCACGGTCACTCAAACACCGACTGCTGGCTTGGGCATGTCATTAGAATGTCTTGTGGAGCGCTTGTTTGCAGAAGATCCTGTACGGCCGGCGGTCTGTAGGGGGGCAGATGCAGCGCTACAAGGACCAGCTGAGGAAGTGCACCATCAAACCCACAGACCTGGAGGATGCCGCTGCCCACCGTTCCACCTGGCGGCAGCTCTGCCAGAGCGGTGTTCAGAGGAGGAGAGGAGCACAAAGAAACAGTCAAAATAGCTCAGGAGACATAACCATACCTGCCCTCGCCAACACGGACATGCCCTGCCTGCGATAAAGTTTGTGGATCTCGGATTGGACTCGACAGTCACCAAAAAACTTCACTGTGAACTCAGAAGTGGAAGTCGTCATGGGATATGATGGACTAACGTAATGTGTGTGAGAGCGAGAGAGAGCACTAAATGTGCTAATTCTGCTTTGTCATTTAGGCTGACTAGATGGCACACGAACACGTAACTGATTCCTGTGTGGACAAACAAGCTTTGGTTGTTTTTAAAGCACATGGCTTTTGAACCCAAGGCTGGGTGAATGAGGTCAGTGTGTCGGTGTCAAGCTGTGTGTCCTGGGCTAACCCCCTCCTACTCTCCACCGCTGGCATTGGGGCAGACAGTCAGACAGACAGTGACTGTTGTCCCAGCTTGTCTGGCAGTGTTTTGCCACATTCCCAATAGAGGTTCTAGAGACCAAGCAGAGAAAGAGGGAGAGAGAGCAGTCCCTAAGAACCAGCCAGGCCAGCGCTGGCCTCCAGACTCATGCAGAATAATGACCAGCACCTCAACACACACGGTCATGCACACAACGTCCTACTCCAGGGCCCGTATTTGTAAAGCATATCAGGGTAGGAGTGCTGATCTAGGATCAGGTCCCCCCCCTGTGCATATACATCTTATTTATTATGATCTAAAAGGCAAATTGATCCTAGATCAGCACTCCTACTCTGAGATGCTTAATGAATACAGCCCCAGATCCTCTACCAGCAGCTTTCTCAATCATGCCTCCCTCCATCACTGTGACCCAGATACAAGCTGGTTTCCCCATTCTACCTTTGGTGTCTTCAGTCCAACAACCGGGATATGTTGGCGTCTATAGATGGTCTTCCACCTCTGAAGTTGGCCATGTTCTGTTATAATCTCCACCCGGCACAGCCAGAAGAGGACTGGCCACCCCACATAGCCTGGTTCCTCTCTAGGTTTCTTCCTAGGTTTTGGCCTTTCTAGGGAGTTTTTCCTAGCCACCGTGCTTCTACACCTGCATTGCTTGCTGTTTGGGGTTTTAGGCTGGGTTTCTGTACAGCACTTTGAGATATCAGCTGATGTACGAAGGGCTATATAAATAAATTTGAATTGATTTTTGATTTGAAGTGACCGGACGGTTGGTCAGCAAGGGATCCCTTTGATGGCTTTTATTGTGACTGACTGGATTTGGTGCAAAACGCTAAGCTCTCTCCCACCCTTGATATACTAAGTCCATGCAATGGGAACAGATTTTTTTTAAATCCTACTTCTCCTCTGTTCTTCTGGTGATGTAGAGGTTAATCAAGGTCCTGCAGTGCCTAGCTCCACTCCCACCCTCCGGTGCTCTCATTTGTTGACTTCCGTAACCGTAAAAGTCTTGGTTTCATGCATGTTAACATTAGAAGCCTACTCCCTAAGTTTGTTTTACTCACTGCTTTAGCACACTCTGCCAACCCGGATGTCTGAATCCTGGCTTAGGAAAACCACCATAAACCCTGAAATCGCCATTGCTAACTATAACATTTACTGCCAAGATAGAACTGCCAAAGGGGGCGGTGTTGCAATCTACTGCAAAGAAAGCCTGCAGAGTTGTGTATTACTATACAATTCTGTACACAAAGAATTTGAGCTTCTACTTCTAAAAACTCACCTTTCCAGAAACAAGTCTCTCACTGATGCCGCTTGCTATAGACCTCCTTCTGCCCCCAGCTGTGCTCTTGATAACATATGTGAATTGATTGCCCCCCCATCTATCCTCTGAGCCCGTGCTACTAGGTGACCTAAACTGGGACATGCTTAACACCCCGGTTATCCTACAATCCAAGCTTGATGCCCTCAATCTCACACAAATTATCAATGAACCTACCGGCTACAACTCCAAATCCGTAAACACAGGCACCCTCATAGATGTCATCCTAACTAACTCGCCCTCCAAATAAACCTCTGTTTTCAATCAAGATCTCAGCGATCACTGCCTCATTGCCTGCATCCGCGATGGGTCTACGACCACCCCTCACCACTGTCAAACGCTCCCTAAAACATTTTTAAGAGCAGGCCTTTCTAATCGACCTGGCCGGGATATCCTGGAATGACATTGACCTTATGCCGTCAGTAGATGATGCTTGGCTATTCTTTAATAGTGCCTTCCTCACCATCTTAAATAAGCATGCACCATTCAAAAAATGTAGAACTTGGAATAGATATAGTCCTTGGTTCACTCCAGACCTATCTGCCTTTGACCAGCACAAAAACATCCTATGGCGTTCTGCATTAGCATCGAACAGCCCCAGTGATATGCAACTTTTCAGGGAAATTGGGAACAAATATACACAGGCAGTTAGAAAAGCTAAGGCTAGCTTTTTCAAACAGAAATTTGCATCCTCTAGTACTAACTCAAAAAAGTTCTGGGACACTGTAAGGTCCATGGAGAATAAGAGTATCTCCTCCCAGCTGCCCACTGCTCTGAGGCTAGGAAACACTGTCACCACCGATAAATCCACTATAATTGAGAATTTCAATAAGCATTTCTCTACGTCTGGCCATGCTTTCCACCTGGCTACCCCTACCCCGGTCAACTGCCCGGCACCCTCCACAGCAATCCTCTAAAGCCCGCACCATTTCTACTTCATCCAAATCCAGATAGCTGTTGTTCTGAAAGAGCTGAAAAATCTGGACCCCTAGAAATCAGCCGGGCTAGACAATCTGGACCCTCTTTCTAAAATGATCTGCCAAAATTGTTGCAACCTCTATTACTAGCCTGTTCAATCTCTCTTTTGTATCGTCTGAGATTCCCAAAGATTGGAAAGCTGCCGTGGTCATCCCCCTCTTCAAAGGGGGTGACACTCTAGACCCAAACTGCTACAGACCTATATCTATCCTACCCTTTCTTTCTAAGGTCTTCGAAAGCGGAGTTAACGACCATTTTGAATCCCACCGTACCTTCTCCGCTATGCAATCTGGTATCAGAGCTGGTCATGGGTGCACCTCAGCCACGCTCAAGGTTCTAAATGACATCATAACCGCCATAGAAAATAATACAAGTAAACCCCCCCCCCTGTGCAGCCGTATTCATCGACCTGGCCAAGGCTTTCGACTCTGTCAATCACCACATTCTTATTGGCAGACTCGACAGCCTTGGTTTCTCAAACGATTGCCCCGCCTGGTTTTCCAACTACTTCTCAGATATCGTTCAGTGTGTCAAATCGGAGGGCCTATTGTCCAGACCTCTGGCAGTCTCTATGGGGGTGCCACAGGGTTCAATCCTCGGGCCGACTCTCTTCTCTGTATACATCAATGATGTTGCTCTTGCTGCTGGTGATTCTCTGATACACCTCTACGCAGACGACACCATTCTGTATACTTCTGGCCCCTCTTTGGACACTGTGTTAATTGACCTCCTGTCGAGCTTCAATGCCTTAAATGCAAGTAAAACTAAATGCATGCTATTCAACCGATCACTGCCCGCACCGGCTCGCCCGTCCAGCATCACCACTCTGGATGCCTCTGACTTAGAATACGTGGACAACTACAAATACCTAGGTGTCTGGTTAGACTGTAAACTCTCCTTCCAGACTCATTTTAAGCATCTCCAATCCAAATTAAATCTAGAATCGGCTTCCTATATCGCAGCAAAGCATCCTTCACTCATGCTGCCAAACATACCCTCGTAAAACTGACCATCCTACCGATCCTCGACTTCGGTGATGTCATCTATAAAATAGCCTCCAACACTCTACTCAACAGACTGGATGCAGTCTATTGCAGTGCCATCCGTTTTTTCACCAAAGCCCCATACACTTACCAACCATTGCGGCCTGTACGCTCTCGTTGGTTGGCCCTCGCTTCATACTCGTTGCCAAACCCACTGGCTACAGGTCATCTACAAGTCTCTGCTAGGTAAAGCCCCGCCTTATCTCAACTCACTGGTCACCATAGCAGCACACACTCGTAGAACGCGCTCCAGCAGGTATATCTCATTGGTCACCCCCAAAGCCAATTCCTCCTTTGCTCGTCTTTCCTTCCAGTTCTTTGCTGCAAATGACTGGAACAAACGGCAAAATTCTCTGAAGCTGGAGACTCATATCTCCCTCACTAGCTTTAAGCACCAGCTGTCAGACAAGCTCACAGATCACTGCACCTGTACATAGCCCATCTGTACCTACCTCACCCCCATACTGTATGTATTTATTTATCTTGCTCCTTTGCACCCCAGTATCTCTACTTGCACATTCATCTTCTGCGCATCTACCATTCCAGTGTTTAATTGCTATATTGTAATTACTTCGCTACCATGGCCTATTTATTGCCCTCACTCCCTTATCTTACCTCATTTGCACTTTGTTTTATTTTGTTCTACTGTATATTTTACTATGTTTTGTTTACTCCATGTGTAACTCTGTGTTGTTGTATGTGTCGAATTGCTATGCTTTATCTTGGCCAGTTCGCAGTTGCAAATGAGAACTTGTTCTCAACTAGCCTACCTGGTTAAATAAAAAATAAAAATAAAGGTGAAATAAAAAAATGACCCAGAAGCCAGCTGCACCAATGTGTCGGAAGAAACACTGTTCAACAAATGACCGAAGTCAGCCTGCAGGTGCCTGGCCTGCCCCCCCTCTCCCCCCAGCCAAACCTTCCCATAACCTGTACGACGCTGGGCCAATTCTGCGATAACCCAATGGGACTCCCGGTCACGGACGGTAATGACACCCCAGGCTGTAGTGACGCCGCAACACACTTAGATCGCTGCGCCACTCAGGAGGCACCTGCAAAAAAATATTTCCCTGCTTTCCACTCCCTGTGGTCCTCTGGCTGGGAAATTATTTCCTAGGTACCTTCGGGAACAGCAGGGTAGTGCGTGTGTGTCATCTCTAGCATGGCAGCATATCAAAGCTGGAATGTGTGCAGTCTCAGGTGTGCCTCAATCTCCCCCTGATCCACAGGACTGAACCCTGCCTCCCCTCTCTTTCCATCCCCTCTTCTCCCTCCCGCTGTAGATCACCACAGATCTGCGGCAGCGCTGCACAGACAGCCACACAGGGACCTCGGCGTCTGCTCCTATGGCAGCTGGGATCATCGCACTGGCCCTGGAGGCTAAGTAAGCTCATTAACCTTAACTCAGGGATTCACACGACTCTGCCTGTGCACTGCAGTTAGTTCAGTTCACCCAGCCAGTCAGTCAATCAATCCCACTGCTCACATTGCTTATCACAATTCTCTCCCGTTTTTTTTCCCGCTCTTTCTTTCTCTGCTGCACCCCCCCCACCCTCTCGCTCTCCCACACACTCACACACACACACACACACACACACACACACACACACACACACACACACACACACACGTCAAGCGGATCAGATTGGCCACAACTCTTTGAGCGCTGCTGATGGTATCAGTGGTTATCTGGTATAGGAAAGCGAGCTGGCTGACTTTGATAAACATATTTTCGAGAGGGGCTGAGAGCAGGTCTGCTCTGTCATTTGAAAGCCAGCTTATCTCCCCCCTCCGCCTCATATTACACCCGTATGTTTATACCATAATTACACTTCAGTCAGAACATGAGAGGAGACTCTCCGACATCAGCAGGGTTTGATGTCGGATCTGTGGGGACCAAACGAGCTGTGGGAACAGTGTGTGTGTGTGTGTGTGTGTGTGTGTGTGTGTGTGTGTGAGTGAGTTATCTGTCAGCGTTCAAATGATTTTAGATGGCCTAGTTATTGCACAACATTAACGACAATGAAACATTTATAGAATGTGAATTATGGATGGAGTGGTGAACATTGGTTGGTTTTAATTGTCAATAAATCAGAGTTTTCACGGATGGTAATTGGAGTTGGTACACCTTAGGTTTTCCCTTCAGAAGACATACCTTAAACCTGTGAGTCTGTTTCTAGTCTCTTGTCCTTGTGGAATTGATATGCCGTGACTGACGCCCATGCGTCAGCTTCTGGTTTTGGTTCTGGTTTTCACCTCAATTAGTTTTTTGGAAAACGTAGTGAATCGAGTGAGTGTTGGACAGCGAGCAGGAGAAGGGATGACTCCTGGGAAGGGAAACACTAGTGTTCAAGAGGTTGATGGCAGCCGTGAAGGTTTTCTCTATTCCATGATAAATTCCTTAGGAGGCAGTACACAATGTCACTTTTTATTTTTTTATTTGAGGGTATTTTCATACATATCTGTTTTTGCCGTTTTTAGAAATTAAAGCACTTTGTCTCGTCTGGCCATTTTCGAATAAGTCAGTATTTGGACAAATTCACCTAGTGTATTAAGTAGTTTAGTATTTGGTCCTATATTCCTTGTACAAAAAGCTTGTGACGATACAAACTCGTTGGATACATTTGCGGTTTGTGTTTTGGATGATCTTTTTGCACAATAGGAAACTGAATGGTGAAAAATGTCTTGCGCCATGTCGGAGTCACTTTTATTGTAAATAAGAGTATATATTTCTGAACACTGCTACTTTCATGTGGATGCTACCATGATTATGTACAATTAGGAATTAATTGTGAGGAATGATGAGTTAGAAGGTTAGAGGCGCAAAGATCATTACCCCCCCCCCCCTCAAAAAAAAATGCTACCCTCGCCTATTATTGGTAATTGTGTTTTGTTGTAGCCTCTGAATGACATCTCACCATTATTCATGATTAATTCATGATTTTTATCATTTAGAAGTTTTCAGAAACATTTATCTACTCAGTAGGGGGGGAGGGACTAGATGCATAAATTGCTTTCATTTCTAAACGGTAAAACAGATATGCATGAACATATTCTCAATACATTCTGTACTGTTGTTGCCACATATGAAACATTGATCTCAAGTCCAAAATGCTGGAATATAAAGACACATTTAAAATGTTAGCTTTACTGTCAAAATACATATGGAAGGGAGCGTATATACAGTGGGGTCTGAAATTGACACCTTATTGGCAGGGGCGGCAGCGTAGCCTAGTGGTTAGAGTGTTAGACTAGTTACCGAAAGGTTGCAAGTTCAAATCCCTGAGCTGACAAGGTAGTTAACCCACTGTTCCTAGGCCGTTATTGAAAATAAGAATTTGTTCTTAATCTTGCCTAGTCAAATAAAGGTGAAAAAAAAAGTTCATGTCACCCAATAAATGTAAATGCCTGGAGTTAGCGACACAGCATTGGAACTGTTGTTTTGGTCAGATGACATGAAAAATAGAGCTCTTTGGCCTCTCACACCAATGGTGGGTTTGGCATCAAAATGACAATTCCTATACAGAAAATAATCCCATACCTACTGTAAAATAAGGTGGTGGATTTTTGATGTTATGAGGCTATTTTGTTTCCACTGGTCCTGGAGCAGTTAAGGTCAACGGCCTCATGAACTTTCATGAACTGCAGTACAAGGACATTTTATCCAAAAACCTGGTTGCCTCTGCCAGGAGGCTGAAATTTGAGCACAACTGGATCTTCCAGCAACTTTATTATTATTTAACTAGGCAAGTCGTTTAAGAACAAATTCTTATTTACAATGCCTACCAAAAGGCCTCCTGTGGGGACTGGGGCTGGGATAAAAAAAAAATGTAAAAAAAATAATAATTAAAAAAAAAATATATATATATATATATATATATATATATGATAAAACACACATCACGACAAGAGACAACACTACATAAAGTGAAACCTAAGACAACAACATAGCAAGGCAGCAACACATTACAACACAGCATGGTAGCAACCCAACATGACAACAACATGGTAGCAACACAACATGGTAGCAGCACAAAACACATGGTAGCAGTGCAAACATAACTGGGCAGAGACAACAGCACAAAGGGCAAGAAGGTAGATACAACAATACATCACACAAAGCAGCCACAACTGTCAGTAAAAGTGTCCATGATTGAGTCTTTGAATCAAGAGATTGAGATAAACTGTCCAGTTTGAGTGTTTGTTGCAGCTTGTTTCAGTCGTTAGCTGCAGCGAACTGAAAAGAGGAGCGACCCAGGGATGTGTGTGCTTTCGGGACCTTTAACAGAATGTGACTGGAACAACGGGTGTTGTATGTGGAGGATGAGGGCTGCAGTAACCCTAGACACACATCAAAATCCACAAAGAAATGGTTAATTGGCCACAAAATCAACATTTTGCAGTGGCCATCTCAGTCTCCAGACTTGAAACCCTGTGGTTTTTAAAATGTAACCTTTAATTAACTAGGCAAGTCAGTTGAGAACAAATTCTCATTTACAATGATGGCCTACACCGGCCAAACCCGGACGACGCTGGGCCAATTGTGCTCCACCCTGTGGGACTCCCAATTACGGCCGGTTGTGAGGGCCGTCCATAAGCATGGACGAAGGATATCAATAATCTGGAAGGATTCTGTATGGAGGAATGGTCTAAGATCCCAATGTGTTCTCCAACTCATCAAATATTTTAGTTAAAGGCCCAGTGACTTTATCTTCACAAGGTGAGGTATCGGAAGGGGGTGTCAATAATTTTGACCCCTACCTTTTTTGAGATTATTTTTTTGTATTACTTGTTAAACAAAATATCTTTCTCTGAGCAAATGTATTGGTATAATATAATTTCCCAAACATGTTCAACTTTTATAATATACTGTAGTATTTGAATTATTTATTCTATACAGTCATTTTTGCTCATCTTTATCAAGGGTGTCAATAATTTCAGACCCCACTCTATATCCTTGCGGACTAGTTTCTTGTCTAGGAAAACCTTCAGTCTCGGAATGTTCCGAAATGCTGTGCTCAGCGGATGAGGGAGAGATGAGAGCGGGAGAAAATAATGGAGCATCTGGACAGCATATGAAGGGATTCCCAGGAAACTTGGTGACCTACTTATATATTTTTTTTAAAGCACCATTTTTACATCAAAGGACACATGGATGCCATCTTGTAATGGTTATCACGTGAGATTGGAGCTGGGAGGGAGGTGGATGGATGGGCATAATGTGTCTGCTATACCTAACTCTCCCGCTCTCTTTCTGTTACACGCAAACACCCATGCACCATATGGACGTTACACGCACACCCACACACAATGTTAAGTCTGTGCATATTGGTGGTTACCTGTATGTTTCTGTGGTGTTTTGTGATTTCTCCTCCAGTCCTCTGTTGTCATGGAGGGATGTTCAGCACATCATTGTCAAGACGTCTCGAGCTGGCCACCTCAACGCCCCTGACTGGAAGACCAACGCTG
This sequence comes from Oncorhynchus keta, assembly GCF_023373465.1. Taxonomy (NCBI): domain Eukaryota; kingdom Metazoa; phylum Chordata; class Actinopteri; order Salmoniformes; family Salmonidae; genus Oncorhynchus; species Oncorhynchus keta. The sequence goes on along the minus strand of NC_068445.1, from coordinate 8,548,293 downwards.
CTGGATACAACGGTGCTTAACACTGCTCGCCTCCTCTCCTTCCTCAGCTACTCACCCCATTTTCCGCTCTCTCTTTCGTACCCTTCACTTTACTCTGAGCCCAGTCACTCACCATAAACCATCCCACCGCCTGCCAACTACCTGTCAGGGATTCCATGCGGAGTACTTCGTTTCATAAGTGTGTGTGTGTTTGTGGAGTGTGAGTGTGTGAGATTGAGACTGCAGTCCTGGAGTTTCTCCAAGCGGCTGTTTCAAAGAGGATTGGGAAAACGAGTGAGAGAGAAAAGGGAGGAGGTGGGGAGTTCACCCAGAGGAAATGGAGAGCGGAGGTTTAAAGAGAGGGAGGGATGGGGAAATACTATTTGATTGGCTGTGTGGAGTGGGTTAACTGACTGATGTTTTGCTGTGATACTGCTTTGGTTGGAAGGCTGTTTTGATTGGTTGTTCTAAGGCGGTGGTCACCAACCGGTCGATCGTGAAGGCATTCCTAGTCGATCACCAAATATTTCTGTAAAAAAAAACAATGAATAAAGCCTTGCGTTCCTATGTTTTTATTTGATTTGTGCTGTTGGTGGTAGGTGCAGTTGATTCAGCAGCCCTGGAACCAGGAAGGCAAAGTGTTCCCATTTTTAAGCATTTCATGTGTCTGAAGGTAGAACTCTGCCTACCCGGCAGGGCCAGAGAGCAAATCAAGTGCACCTATAGGACTAACGCTGGCCAATCCGAAACCTCATTGCTACAGAACTGTTTTTAATTGGTTAATGTTGCGTAGACTTACGTTTTTTTAAATAATGTAAAAAAAAATATTTGTGTGTATTTATTTCTGAGCGGTAGATCTTGGCTTGCATTTAGACTCAAAGTGATCTTGACTCAGACAAGGTTAGTGACCACTGTTCTAAGGCATGAATAAAAACTGTCGGAGAAAGTATCCACGCCCTTGCACAATTATTACTTAACACATTTTTTTTGGTTTCAAATTAGGCGGGGGGGAAAAAATGCTGAAATTGATAAGTATCCACTCCTCCTCTGTCAACACTTAATTCTCTAGAATCCTGAATCAGGGCTATGATATTTGCTGGAAGTATATATCCATTCCTCTTGGACAAATGTCTCCATTTTGTTTTTGGTGGGATGTTTAGATCAGGGATTTTTTTTTTTTTTACTCTTCAGACTAAGGCAACACATTTGTGCTTTTTGGGGCGGATCCTTCTTACAGACACTAGAAATGTATATGGTTCTGTGAAATGTATTGAAGCGATGTGTGGTTTTGAACAATTATGATTGGCTGTGTGGATTGACTGACGCCCGGGGGCGTGTCTTGCAGTCAGCCACCTGTATGGCTTTGGCCTGATGGACGCGGAGGCTATGGTGAAGGAGGCGGAGCGATGGAAACAGGTCCCCGCCCAGCACATCTGTGTGGAGAGTGCCGACCGCCAGATCAGGTACGACACAGCCAACACCTCCCTAGTGTACCTGTCCTTACCCAATCAACCAACCAATCAAATGTAATCTGTTCAGAGCTATTGAGAAATACATTATATTTAACAGCAACCAAGGGTTGTGTTCATGTGTGTGTTTCTGTCCAAAAGCTCTTCATGCACCCACATGTATGGGATTTCTGAAAGCTCCTGCACACTGAGCAGAGCCAGCCAAGTATTAAAACACATGCATGAACTCGCATACAAAACGCATGCATGAACACACACTAGGGCTGTGACGTTTAAATTAATTTGAAAGAATCCCTAGCCGAAAAGGTTAGTTTTTTAATTTTATTTTTACAATTAAAATCACAGTGCAGTTACCACAAAACTACCAACCACTCCTGATCATCCATCATCAAGACAACAAAAATAAGAATGAACTAATGCAACAATGCGGTAGTAGGAGGCAATATGCATCTTTCAAATTATTATTGTCGTTAACAGTTGGAAAAATGGCAGAGTGAGACAGGGAAGCGATAGCAGCAACGTCCTGTATGGCAATACTTTAAGTTAAATTAGAAGGTGGTGAACTGCAAACTTTGAGAGGTGGAAGTGAGCTACAGTGACAGAATAAGTGCAACGCTGAAAGGGAGGCACCTTGAGACCCAACCAGTTGCTGGCAGCAGTGTAATGAGGGACGGGGTGAGAATCACAGCGCTGATTACTGATTGCTGTTGATATGCAGCCATTGTCAATGGTAGAGGATGTATGCCTAAATTACCTAATGGCATATCTAGGAACAAGACTACAAGATGCCATGTCAAAAAAACGTGGCGGCCCTGATGGAGAAATTGTACAATGATTGATTGCTCTGCAAGTACAAAGCAAGAGCTCTCCAACACCGTATGTGGCGTTAACAATGGTTGTTTAACATCTATGAACATGCTGGCATACGTCACTGCAACGAACCATCACATTGATAAGGAGTGGGACATGTAGTCACATATATTGAGAACTGAGAACATGGAGGAGAGGCCCTCTAAAAACTACCCCCTAGTGGTCATATGCGGGACCATATCTGAATTGTGAATCATGTCATTTTATGCTTTTTTTTTTGAGAATAAAAAAATACTGTTGAAAAGTTTAGACTTTTTTAAAAAATTTGTCACATCCCTAAAATGCACACACAACACACACACAATCATCGAAGGTCTTGGAATCGGTTCAGCGAGAAGAACATAAAACTGGAGAACACAATTATTTGAGGAACAGAACCTGAACCGAAAACTAAAGTGATCTTTAAAAATAACGGTTCTGTTCCGGAAGAGTATAGGACGGGAACAGGTTAATAACTTTCTTTTACATTCTGGTAATTTTGTTCCAGTCCCACAAAAATCGCAACAAAAAGCATATGCAAAGCTCTCACTCAGAAACGTAGTCTAGCATCTGCCTGCTCGCTGGAAATCTTAGCCAGTGAGTGTGTGCGAGGGCTACCTGCCCCTCCCCTCTGAAGCATAGGTTACAAGAGTAATTCAGAAATTAGGGAGAGATGTTTAATTAGAGAAGAGTGGATTTACTTTTTCAATGCTAGTTAAGGATACTATAGTTGGATTTTTGGGGGATTCACGTTGGATTTATTAACTATAAAAAGCTCAGACGTGTTTTTAATTCTATGTCTGCTCGGGCACACACAACGAACCTTTGCTCTGGTCCAACTTTAAACCAACTCGGAAGTTCAAAGACATTCAAAGTTCCTCTATAGAAGCCGCTCCTCCATATGTATAATTCTGTGGGCCTAATTCAGATAATGCACGTCATAACAAGATGACCAGCGCTTCAAGCCAAGCTTCCTCCAGCCTCTCTCCTCACCCTCAAAATGTCAGTTGCATCTTGCGCCTTGCACTTTGACTGGCAGCACAGTGTGTTTTTGTCTTTCATTAGGATTAAACCATGCTGTTATGGCAAAATACTATTTTCTCTTAACGACTTTCCTATACAGATTAAATCACTTACTCGCTCCACAGCAAACTGCTCTATCCGCACTGATTGGTGAATTTAATGTCGAGCTAAAAAAATGTTTTTTTAAACGATTTTAAGGTTTAAAACAGAACAGAAAGGAACGATATAAACCGGTACTTTTTCTTGGTTTGAGTCTGTTCAGTACTTTAATTTGCTGGTCGTAACAAAAAAATGACATTTATTTTTATAAATGTTTTGAATTAAATAAACCCTGCAATCATCTTTACATTCCCTTACAATTTGATCTGCTTGTTTTTTTGTTGTGCTTTTTTTTTTTTCTCCCTTTGCAGCTGGATGTTTAATTGGGCTCCTGTTGAACACATTAAAGAGCCAATCACAGTTTGGTTCCATTCAAAGCCAGTAAACTAATCTGCCTCGTGCTCGTTCCCCAGTCGAGCTCCCTATCTCTCAGCCCCATGCTGGCCAGACCGTAGGAATCTTATGTGAAGCCCATTTTGGCTATGTGTGTTTGAGAGAGTGTGTGTGTAGTATGTGAGTTGAGGACCGCCGGCTGTGGCCCCTCAGGTTTTTCGGGAAGAACGGAGGGTGCTTTTGGCAGTGCAGTTTGTTTTTGCTCTGGAGCTGTTCCTGTCGTCATCTTCCAGCCACAGGTCTCTGCACTGAGACACCCCTTGGCTGGCCCCTCCATTGCGTTTGGTAATGTCTGGGCCTTCTCCTCCTTAGAGCATTAGAGAAAAAAACATGTAGAATCTGTAGCCCGCCAGGGAAGTCGTAATCTGGGTTTGTCTCCTCCCAGCCCCCCCACCCAAGCCACTAGCGTACCTCATGCCCCCGCAATTACAGTTTTAAAGCATGAGATTGGCTATAAAACTGTTTTTTTTCTCTCCCTCTCTGCCCCATGGCAATCTGTGTAGAATTACAGGAAATTAGATTTAAAATGGCAACATTTTCTCTCGGCGTCATGGCAAAATGTGTAGAATAGCAAGAGATTTAGCTATAAAACGGTTAATTTGTCTCTCAACCACATGGCAATATGTGTAGAATTGTAGAAGGTTACCTTGCTCAGGCCCCCTTGAAACTGTGGGTACACCACTGCCCCAAGCTCGCTTGCATGCAGATCTACACCCCAACACATTTACTCACACACAGACACACTAGCGTGGATTCTGGTGTAGTGTTTAGCAGCAAACAAGGGGTGTCACCCATCCCCACTACCATCCTCTGACTTGGTCATCTGAACTCTGCTGTCTGGTCTTTAATGGCCCATATGCTGCGGACCCAGCTGTCAATTCTATTAAAATCAGACCAATTAAATGAAGTAATATTAACTAGACTAGAGCCTCCTGAAAGTAAATATTTTAACATTGATTGATTGTGTGCGCTCAATAACCCAGTGTTGAGATGAATCAATACTCCATGATAGCTGGGTAGCACCGGGCTCGTTTACTCTGTGAGTTCCACTTCCTATCTTGTCAGATTTAGATTCTGATTGGGTGACTGCTCTGACACTGACATCTGATTGGTTGCTTCCCTCTGCCTGCAGGACGATCCGCCCAGAGCACCTGGTGCGCTCCGTGTACAAGGCCACCGGCTGCATCGACAACTTCAACCACCATGTCATCTACCTGGAGCATGTGGTCGTACGCATCACCATCACGCACCCACGCCGTGGCGACCTGTCTATCAACCTCACGTCGCCCTCGGGAACCAAGTCCCAGCTGCTCGCCAACAGGTGAACCTCCCCTTCAGTTCTATTCCGCTCCCTCTCGCACTCTACACACCAGTGTTTTGTCCTGGCACTAACACAAATGATTCGACCAATCATTAAGCCGCTGATTAGTTGAACCAGGTGTGTTCGTACTGGACCGGAATATTTTTTAAAAAGCCTCCCTGCTCCTGTGGCTTCCCAGGGCCAGGAAGGAAGAAACATTCTACTTCTGTGTCTTTCCAGTGTGTTGTCTGAATGTGGTCGAACAGTGTGGTCCCTGTGTGCTTTCCTCTAGGTTGTTTGACCACTCCATGGAGGGTTTTAAGAACTGGGAGTTTATGACCACTCACTGCTGGGGGGAGAAGGCGTCTGGGGACTGGATCCTGGAGATCCATGACTCCCCCTCGCAGCTCCGCAGCCAGAAAGTCCCAGGTACAGTAGACTAGAGAAGCCACCCTGTCTAAAGGAGTGACCGTACCAATGGAAAATATGCTTAAAAAAAGGGGCAATCTGCTGTTGCTGCATCCATTTTTGGATTTAGAAATGAATGAAATGTGCCCATTGACTTGTGAAGAATATAACATAATTGCCTCATGAGCTTAGTTCAACTGTCGTACCACATCAGAACCCCAAATATGAGCTTGTTTCCCTCCAATGTTTGTAAACAATGTAAATGTAAACAAACACTATGGTTAAAACTATAATTTTTTATATCATGGATGGTCAGGTATTGCATCCATAGCTCTGTCTTTAGAATTTGAGAGTGGTTACATTTATCCAGCCCCATCCCTAAGCTTTTTACCGGAACAGGGGCGGGGAGACCACTTTATTGTTTTTGACTTAGGATTGCCTCTTTTTTTTTTAAGGATACTCGAGATAACCGCAGTATACTGATGTGTCCTTTCTCTCTCTCTTTGTCCGTCTGTCTGCTGTGCTGGCCGACACAACCCCCCCCCAGGCAAGCTGAAGGAGTGGTCCCTGGTGCTTTATGGCACCTCTGTGCACCCGTACTCCGCCATGCGCAGCGACAAGCCCCGCTCGGCCGAGCCCCCTGCAGACGAAGAGCTCACTGAGGAGTACAACGGTGAGTGGGGAAGATGGCGGAGGGAGGAACTGTAAGGAAAAAGAGATGGAGGACAGAATACCAGAATCCTGTTATAAGGGAGACTTAGTAGGATAAGAGGGGAGCAAACGGAGGAGAGACTAAGTGGGAAGGAAAAAGGATCCAGGGCCAGGCACTTACACCAAATGAACCTATGCAGAATAAACATTTGATTCTCTCTACCGCTCTGTCTGTTCTCTGACTCTCTTGTTTGCTACCTCTTTATTGTTCATCTCTCGCACTACCTTGAGCCGCTTCCCGTTGCAGATCTCTGTACGTTTTTCTGTTTTCTCCCCACCTCTCGCTCTGCTCTCTCCTTTACTTTCTACCCATCTGTTCTTTCTGTCTCTGTTCTCTCCTTCACTTGCTACCCCTTTCTGTTATCTCCCTCTTCTCTGTTCTCTCCTTCACTTGCTACCCCTTTCTGTTATCTCCCTCTTCTCTGTTCTCTTTACCTCTGTGTGTTCCCTCTCTTGCTGTTCTCTTTACCTCTGTGTTCCCTCTCTCGCTGTTCTCTTTACCTCTGTGTTCCCTCTCTCGCTGTTCTCTATACCTCTGTGTTCCCTCTCTCGCTGTTCTCTTTACCTCTGTGTGTTCCCTCTCTCGCTGTTCTCTTTACCTCTGTGTGTTCCCTCTCTCGCTGTTCTCTTTACCTCTGTGTGTTCCCTCTCTCGCTGTTCTCTTTACCTCTGTGTTCCCTCTCTCGCTGTTCTCTTTACCTCTGTGTGTTCCCTCTCTCGCTGTTCTCTTTACCTCTGTGTGTTCCCTCTCTCGCTGTTCTCTTTACCTCTCTGTGTTCCCTCTCTCGCTGTTCTCTTTACCTCTGTGGGTTCCCTCTCTCGCTGTTCTCTTTACCTCTCTGTGTTCCCTCTCTCGCTGTTCTCTTTACCTCTCTGTGTTCCCTCTCTCGCTGTTCTCTTTACCTCTGTGTTCCCTCTCTCGCTGTTCTCTTTACCTCTCTGTGTTCCCTCTCTCGCTGTTCTCTTTACCTCTGTGGGTTCCCTCTCTCCCTGTTCTCTTTACCTCTGTGGGTTCCCTCTCTCGCTGTTCTCTTTACCTCTGTGGGTTCCCTCTCTCGCTGTTCTCTTTACCTCTGTGGGTTCCCTCTCTCGCTGTTCTCTTTACCTTACCCTCTGCTGTTTCTTTACCTCCCTCTCGCTGTTCTCTTTACCTCTGTGGGTTCCCTCTCTCGCTGTTCTCTTTACCTCTGTGGGTTCCCTCTCTCGCTGTTCTCTTTACCTCTGTGTTCCCTCTCTCGTAAAATAATAATAATAATAATTTGGTGGGTGCTTATACACTGAGTACAAAACCTGCTCTTTCCATGACTTAGACTGACCAGGTGAATCCAGGTGAGAGCTATGATCCCTTATTGATGTCACTTGTTAAATCCACTTCAGTCGGTGTAGATGAAGGGGAGGAGACGACAGGTTAGAGAATGATGTTTAAGCCTTGAGACAATTGACACATGGACTGTGTATGTGTGCCGTTCAGAGGGTGAATGGGCAAGATAAAAGATTGAAGTGCCTTTGAACGGGGGGTATGGTAGTAAGTGCCACCGGTTTGTGTCAAGAACTGCAATGCTGCTGGGTTTTCACACTCAACAGTTGTGTGTGTCAAGAATGGTCCCCCCCCCCCCCAAAGGACATCCAGCCAGCTTGACACAACTGTGGGAAGCATTGGAGAAACCTCCGGAGAGTGGGGTCACGGCCAGGCTCCGCTGTCATCAACGGCGACTCTGGAGCAGTTAGGGATGCACAACCTTTCGGTTACTGACCCCACACTCTAACCTCTAGGCTACCTGCTGCCCAATGTGAGCATATTTGAGGTTACAGTGAGGCAGCTGATACTCATTAGCCTGTTTGATAAGCCACAGCACACAGCCATGGCAACAGAACATAAACACCCCCAACTTTTATGCGCTCGTTAGACATAACATTCTCCTGCCTTCAGCACAACAAGGAACACCTTACACACTCACTGGATGGAATACCAGTCACCTCCCTTTAGTCTGTTTTTGTCTCATTCATAAAGTCTCCACCCTTGTAACATGAGAAACTACAGTACCCATAATGCTCTGTTTAACAAATCTTCTTTTCCAGGGCTCTGTGACAGTGAGTGCAACGAGAACGGCTGTGAAGGCCCCGGACCTCACCAGTGCATCAACTGCCTCCATTACTTCCTCAAGTTCAAGAACAACACCAGGTTAGCATGTCCGTGTTCTGGCTTCCTCCTGCAGTCATGTTCATTAGACACCAACTGAAGAAAACGGATTGAAACGGGGAGGGACTTCCGCTCTTGTCCCCATTTTTTAAAACAGCTTTAAAACATTTCACCAACATCGGATGACATGTTCATGATTTAGGCGATAGTCATTGGTCGGACTGCAGTATTACGAATGTTTCACCTCCCTTCTCTCACTCATTTGCACTGATTTGAAGTGGGTGGTGACCCCGATCATTAACACACAGTGATAACAGTCGTGACGAGGGTGGTGGTCAGTACGGCGTACCGTAAACGCAACGTTTTGTGAAACTAAATATCTATGTGAGGAGGAGGGAGGTTGAGTGGTGTGATCGTGGGAGGTGGGGATTGAAGTCCACTGTAATTACCTGTTGTCGTCTTTGCGAGCAGCCGAACACTGTGCACTAATAAACAAGAAGCCTGCAGGTACCTGGAAGACAGCCTGTGAGGGCTTGGCTGCTCTGTTCTGTAAAACGGCATCATTAGCCCTCTTAAGAACACAGTGTTTTCCCACTAGTTCCAACCCCGGAGTGCTGGAGTGGGGGTTTGGGAACGGAGGGGGTGGGGTCGTTTTAATGCTCATAATTATATCCCTATGTTTCTCTTTGATGACCTCGCCAAACTGGTGGGGTTGGCGGGGGAGGGTAAGCCAACGTGGGAGAGAAATTTTGGAGCACATGGTTTCACCTTTTTGTTTTTTTGTGTGTTTTTTTAACAGTGTGAGAGCGAAGGCTGCAAAGGAGGTTTATGGAGTCATCTCTGCAGGTGTGCGTTAAAAGAATGCACCTGTTCACCGTACTGAAACGCACACTCCCAACGCACACACTCGCACTCTCAAATCCAGCCATATAAGCCGATACGCGCACAAACATATGATGTGTTTAACTTCAGGCCGTGAACTTTGTCTGCTCCCCCAGGGGGAGAGGGGTTGTTATTCTGGAATCGTGTGGATTGAGGATTTATCACAGTGGTCAGAGTGCAAAAATCCAGCCTCGCACTCAGTTTCTTTTCTCCAGCCTGTTCCCGTAAGCCGATAACCGCAATGATAACGACGCATATTTCTCCTCGATCTGTCCTGCCCTCCCTCCATCCGTATCTTTCCTCTCTCTCCCCTCTCCTCCCTCTCTCCGCCGCAGGACGTGCGTGTCGGAGTGCCCTTCCGGGTTTTTCCGCGACGACAGGAAGCGCTGTAAGAAGTGTTCGTCTCTGTGTGAGACATGTGTTGGTAGTCGCAGCGACCAGTGCTCCACCTGCAGGCCGGGCTTCCACCTTAACGAGGGTTCCAACACCTGCGTGGCCAGCTGTGTGGACGGCTTCTATCTGGACCACGGCAAGTCCAGGTCTACACACACACACACAATTCTAATATAGGCCTTGAAGTCTGAAGAACTTCCAGTTTTCTTTTCTCCCTGGTAAGGCGGTTGATTGATTTGATTGAACCAGCCCCAGAGAAGAGGGGAAGTATGAAAACCAGCAGAGCTGAAAACTTTGAGGCCCAGATTTGAACTCCCTCACTCACCTCTGACCCCCACACCAATCCTCCTAACACTCCCAATGCCTCTTTGGTCCCTATGTGACTAGACGTTGTCTTCTCTCGTGTTACAGATTCCAACATGTGCAGGAGATGCAACGAAATCTGCAAGAAGTGCATCACGTCTAATATCTGCACAGAATGCAAACCAGGGATGAGGTACGCCAAGCCAAACCCACTTTCCAACATCCCCTTCCTCGCTGCTGGTTTCTAGTAGTAGTCGAATCACCAAACAGTCCAGTGATCCATTTTGTCGTGTCTCGTGGAGTTTTTGGTGGCTTTTGATCATCTTGATTACCGTTCCAGTTAGATCGAGGGCAGAACACTTTGAAGCCTCTCAGAACGATGTGGTCTTTGAACCCAGCCTGACTCGGGTTGCTTCTGCTAGTTTTCAGTGCTGTCTGAGACAGAGGTGGTAACGTGTGCAGTAATCCTTCCGAATGCCGCAAGACCACAGACAGTCACTCCTCTTCACCATTCACAGGAAAGAGGGAGGACAGAAACCCAAATCCTTTCTGGGAAATGGAACTAATATAACCCAGTCCAGCTGTTTTTCAGCTCAGTGCACCACAGAAACATGTCCTCACAGCAACTTCTCAGAATGAGGTTTAGAACCTGCTGTTCTTGAACAGACTTTTCTGAACAATCCTCTCTAGCCGTTTCAAGTATTTTAAATATTCCACAGCTAGCACACCTGATTCAACTTGTCAACTAATCATCAAGCCCTTGAAAAGGCGAATCAGGTGAGTTAGTTCAGGGCTTCAACTAAATGTTTTGAAATGTGTGGGGGGGTCCCAGAGGAGGGATTTAAAAACAACTGGACTATGTATAGTGTCTGATTTTGTTTATCGTGTCAGACTAATGTAGAAGAAAGAGAGACTGGTTGCTAGAGCGGTGCGTTGTGTGATTGTGTAATTCAGTGTATTGCTCTCTCCAGTCTTCAGGGGAATAGATGTCAGATGACCTGTGACCCTGGGACCTACTATAATGGCCACAGGAGGACCTGCGTGCCGTGCCACCAAGTGTGTGCCACCTGTGCAGGTGACGCTCCTTTCACAAAGTAAAGCTGGGGCCTACTACTACTCAGTTGCCCAAAGTAAATTTCTATCTTTTTCCCCAAAGTGAAGTCTCTGCACTGCTCACCGTCTCTCTGCAGGCACGGGGATGGAGGCGTGTATCAAGTGTGCAGAGAGCTACTTAATGGAAGAGTGGCGCTGTGTGTCCACCTGCAGCGTGGGATACTACATGGCCGAGCAGACCTTGGACAATGGCGACGTCAACAAGTCCTGCAGGAAGTGAGTCGGATTGACGCGCACAAATTCCACACCTTCCACTTCCTCCTCTCTTTTGACACCACCTCCCTACAAACCTGGCATGTTTATCCTGGCATGTTTAACTGACTCAAACCGGCCTCTAATCTTTCAAACATCTGTCCTATATCTATGGTCCCTTAAACCGGCTGTTTCCTCCTTTAATCCTCTACCTCTACTCACAGGCTTTGTGGAAAGTGTGCCTTCTATTGCCCAAACTTTAGCTCTAGCCCCCCTCCCCCAGGTGTGACCACAGCTGCTACTCCTGCACAGGGCCCGGCGAGACGAACTGCAGCACCTGTGTGAACGGCTATAACCTAGAGGCAGGAGTGTGTGTGGTCAGCACCATCTGCAAAGATGGTGAGTACTACAAACCCCTCTAATGTATGTCATAGACTCTCTTATTTCAGGAGCTCGTTCTAGCGGTGGCTGGTCACTGCGCAGGTCGCAGCTTCCTTAGACTTCCGTAGACTTTCTTAGCTCTCCCCTCTTATCTAGGTTTCTTCCTATCTGCCCCTCCCCCCACCTCATCTGTCACATTCTCCTCCTTATCACTCTTTTCCATATTTTCTCCTCCCTTTTTAGTAGGCCCTTTTTTTTTTTGTCGGCATCTTTTGCTCGTGTATTCACTCATACCTAATCTATCCCAATCTCCCTTTTTAATTTTTTATTTTTTTATTTTTTTACATCTAAGTCTAAATTGTGCACGTTTTAAAATGTTTTTGGCATCCCGGTGACGCAGCTAACCTTTTCAGCCCTAGCCTAACAGGGCCCATTTGCCTGCGAGCCATGATGGTGTTTGTGAGTCGTGACCCTATAGTTGAAAAGAAAGCCCCGCCCCTATTTTTTTAACCATTATTGCGTCTGAACGCGAGGGCAACGGCGTTAAGGCCAATCCATTTCTTTGCCTTCCGCTTTTATGGGTTTGTTGGTGGTTCGTAAAACGACCCTACCGACTGTAGTGGAGTGTTTTTGTACTGTAGTTAATAAAACAGGATGTGTGGCATCTCAATGGTCAAGAACTTTCTTAAGATGTTCTGATTTTGTATTCAAAGTGTCATCCCCAGTCTGTCCATGACCCACTGAGACCAGGAGAAAGTGTTTTATTGACTCTCTGGTAATGAACCACTTCAGTAACCAACTCAAGACTCTCTCTTTTGTTTTTGAGCGCACTAAAAGTTTAAATGTCCATTATTTCAAATTGAGGTTACAACAGACTGGCGACCCACTTTTTGTGTGCAAAGTCATCTCTGATGAAAAATCACTTGAAATTGTCCCTGTTTGAAACTGATTGAAATGTTTTTCTATTTTTCCCAAAATGTCTTTTTTATTTTATTTTTTACTTTCTGACATGGATCCAATCATTGACGCTGGACTGCAATCTTTCCCCTCCAATGAACATCACATCTCTGATGGATCAAAATCTGTCACCTGACCCCTCTCCTGACCAATCCCACGGTTCTGCGTGTCGTCATCCCCATCTCTTCTTCCTGGTCTGTGGAAAGCAAATGAAGAGTCTTGGGCGGAAGGCAGTTTCTGTGTGCTCGTAAAAAAGAACAATCTGTGCCAGAGGAAAGTGCTGCAGCAACTGTGCTGTAGAACATGCTCGCTAAAAGGGTGACTGGACATCCCGCGAAGGGGATGGGGGGGGGTGGGGGGCGGCACCCCTCTGCCCCAGCCTGCTCACTCAGTTACATAATTTATAAGAAAATATGTGCCTCTTAATGGACTACGTCGGAGGTCTGATGACAGAACTACAACAAACCTACCTTTTTCCTGTTCTGGGACATGTGGTCAGGGCGACAGTAGCAACTGGGCCTTACTAAAAAAAAAATGAAAACAAATAATGTGTCGGTATTTTGTGACCAAAGCATCGATGCCAAAATAATTGTACCCTTTTCCAGTGTAGGTTGCCGGAGGAACCTTGTGAATCTGTTTCCCTTCGTGTTCCCCTCCTCGTCAAGATTAACAATGCACAGGTGAAAGCTGATGAACGTACCAACTCTCGGCTGTGTGTTTGTAAATAAACTTAAAAGCTCACTCAATAATGTGAAAACTGTCCGGGTTAAGTTTGCTATCTGCCAAGTGAGGATACATGCGCACATGAACGCACGCGCACGCACACAGCAGGATTGTGCAAACACTTGAATTGATAGTTGCGAAAGTCGTGTCCCCATTCTACATGCAGCCATTGTGTGCCACAGGAAGTAGAGGTTGCTGAACTGTCATCTATGTTTCAGGTAGTGTGTGCGTGTGAGAGATTTTATTTTTTTTACAGGTACCTTTGACTCACTTAGGTTCTGACAAATCATTCCACACTACATTACATCAAATGGGGGTTATGTTTATTAGGCACAAAACGTAAGAAAACTGACTTAAACAGGTAGGGACTACCTGATCTCGTCCAATAGGAAACACTTGTTTTTTTTTTGGTACACTTTGTTTTCATTGCGTGCCCTAATAAACAAGACCCATATCTTACTGCTACATGAGACTATGGGGCCATTGCACTTTCACAAACAGCAGCACTATCAGGGCTTTATTCCACAACATTGCACGGTTATGTCATTGCATTCAAGCAGATTTGGTAATGTATTGACCTTGATCATGTAACAATTTTGATATGATAGATGTTTTCGGTGGACGTCATTTAAATGTTATTGTATCCTTGCGAGCCGCCACACATTCAAGACATGTCCATGACACTTTGGCAAACGGCATGCGTTTCATCAAGGTCATGCTCATTAGGCACCAAACGGCATGCGTTTCATCAAGGTCATGCTCATTAGGCACCAAACGGCATGCGTTTCATCAAGGTCATGCTCATTAGGCACCAAACGACATGCGTTTCATCAAGGTCATGCTCATTAGGCACCAAACGACATGCGTTTCATCAAGGTCATGCTCATTAGGCACCAAACGACATGCGTTTCATCAAGGTCATGCTCATTAGGCACCAAAACGGAAGAGAACAGATTGCATGACGTGTTGACATGTCTTCTGTTGCTCTGATGAACACGACTCAGGTTGTAAAGCGCCCTCAGAGTCCATGACAATGGTTGGTGCTGCAAAATGTAACCACGGTCTGTCTCTGTCACAAACAGGCTATGGGACTCCACTTTGTAGTGGTTGAGAAAGACCTGTCGATACATCCTGTTCTAGAATGAATACTGAGGTGGATACAGCACTGTATTCCAATAAAGATTCTCAATGTGGGTTTGTACCTTTTTGAACAATTACTGTAGTTGTATTGATGATTTCTTTTGATTTGAAATAAAAATTGATTTGATCCCTTTGGATGAACAAAAATGTATTCTTGGTCATTGTTGAAGATTACTTAGATTTGATTAGTTGATATCAGAGTACTATGTTGTTTTTATTGGACACCAGTGTCAATGTTATTTATATATTAATGGAATTACTCAATGTTATTTTTTTTTATTCAAATGGTTGATCTGTTAATCTTTTTGTTGTTTTTTTCTGCTAGGCTCCGTTGGTAATTTATGGTCGTTGTGAACCTAATCATTTCCCCACTTCATTTAGGTCATGTTTATTAGACACAACATTGAAAAATAACTAGCTAAAACAGGGAGGGTCTACCTGGACTTGTTTTTATAGGAAATGCCCATTTTAGTTTTACATTGTGAAAAGTTCTAAAACGTTTTCTGTCGTGAGCCCTAATGAACACAACACTGGTTGTATGATAAACCTCCCAGCCTGTTGCTTACTCAACATTATGTTCCTGTAAGTTACAGGGTGTATCTAATATAATTGTATTTGGTCCCATTAGCAGACATTTTTATCCAAAGACTTATCCAACACAGAATAAAAATCTACACTTTTTAATAGTTAATTATTTTTTTGCCATGCAGCAGGGTAGCTAACTACTGGAACGACACAACATTTTTTGCCAAAATAAAATAATGGGTGAAGTAGGCAAATTATTGCATTTCTCGGCATCAGCTAATGGCTGTTACGTAGACCGATCACTGGCCGCACCTGCTCGCCCGTCCAGCATCACTACTCTGGGGGGCTCTGACTTAGAATATGTGTACAACTATAAATACCAAGGTGTCTAGTTAGACTGTAAACTATCCTTCCAGACTCACAGTAAGCATCTCCAATCCAAAATTAAATCTAGAATCGGCTTCCTATATCGCAACAAAGCACCCTTTACTCATGCTGCCAAACATACCCTCGTAAAACAAACCATCCTACCGATCCTTGACTTCGGTGATGTCATTATAAAATAGGCTCCAACACTCTACTCAACAAACTGGATGCAGTCTATCACAGTGCCATCCGTTTTGTCACCAAAGCCCCATACACTACCCACCATTGCGACCTGTACGCTCTCGTTGGTTGGCCCTCGCTTCATACTCGTCGTCAAACCCACTGGCTACAGGTCATCTACAAGTCTCTGCTAGGTAAAGCCCCGTATTATCTCCGCTCACTGGTCACCATAGCAGCACCCACCCGTAGCACGCGCTCCAGCAGGTATATCTCATCTCACTGGTCACCCCCAAAGCCATTTCCTCCTTTGGTCGTCTTTCCTTTCAGTTCTCTGCTGCCAATGACTGGAACGAACTGCAAAATTCTCTGAAGCTGGAGACTCGGATCTCCCTCACTAGCTTTAAGTACCAGCTCTCAGAGCAGCTCACAGATCACTGCACCTGTACATAGATGGGCTGTTTACAGATGGGCTATCTACCTACCTCATCCCCATACAGTATGTATTTATTTATCTTGCTCCTTTGCACCCCAGTATCTCTACTTGCACATTCATCTTCTGCACATCTACCATTCCAGTGTTTAATTGCTATATTGTAATTACTTTGCCACCATGGCCTATTTATTGCCTTAACTCTCTAATCTTACCTCATTTGCACTCACTGTATATAGACTTTTTGTTTTATTTTGTTCTACTGTATTATTCACTACGTTTTGTTTATTCCATATGTAACTGTTGTTGTATGTATCGAATTGCTATGCTTTATCTTGGTCAGGTTGCAAATGAGAACTTGTTCTCAACTAGCCTACCTGGTTAAATAAAGGTGAAATAAATACAAAATTAAATAAAACTCGACATCTTAAATCTAGTCAAACACTTCATGGCCTCTTTTAAAAAGAGGATCCCCTTTAGCTTTCTATAGGCTAGGCCTACTATATTTATTTCTCTAATTTCCTAATATTAAGGACATTGCTTCTCTTTACAACAGGAGTATAGCCTACCTGGCTGGCATGAAAATGAACCACGTGAAAAGCGTCCTCCGTTCCCTCTAAGTACTTAGATGACATATCTTTTTCCGCGGCCCCTGTTTCGAGACGGGTGCATGATTACGGTCCATTCTAAATCAAAACAAATTCCACACATATACAGTACCAGTCAAAAGTTCGGACACAACTACTCATTCAAGGGTTTACCTTTTTTCTACATTGTAGAATATTAGCGAAAGCATCAAAACTATGAAATAACACATGGAATCATGTAGTAACCAAAAAAAAGTGTTAAAACAAATCCAAATATATTTGAGATTGTTCAAAGTAGTCACCCTTTGCCTTGATGACAGCTTTGCACACTTGGCATTCTCTCAACCAGCTTCATTTCAATTAGCAGGTGTGCCTTGTTAAAAGCTAATTTGTCGAATTTCGTTAATGCATTTGAGCCAATCAATTGTGTTGTGACAAGGTAGGGGTGGTATACAGAAGATAGCCCTATTTGGTAAAAGACCAAGTCCATACTATGGCATGAACAGCTCAAATAATTTAACATTTAACTAGGCAAGTCGGTTAAGAACAAATTCTTATTTACAATGACGGCCAAACCCGGACGACGCTGGGCCAATTGTGCATCTCCCTACGGGACTCCCAATCACTGCCGGATGTGATAGAGCCTAGATTAGAACCAGGGACTGTAGTGATGCTTTTTGCCCTGAGATGCAGTGCCTTAGACCACTGCACCACTCGGGAGCAAAGAGAAACAACAGTCCATTACTTTAAGACATGAAGGTCAGTTAATGTGGAACATTTCAAGAACTTTGAGTAGTGCAGTCACAAAAACCATCAAGTGCTATGAGGAAATTCTCTCTCATGAGGACCGTCACAGGAAAGGAAGACCCAGAGTTACATCTGCTGCATAGAATAAGTTCATGAGAGTTAACTGCACCACAGATTGCAGCCCGAAGAAATGCTTCACAAAGTTAAAGTAACAGACTCATCTCAACTTCAACTGTTTAGAGGAGACTGCGTGAATCAGGCCTTCATGGTCGAATTGCTGCAAAGAAACCACGACTAAAGGACATAAATAATAATAAGAGACTTGCTAGTGCCAAGAAACACGAGCAGTGGACATTAGACTGGTGGAAATCTGCCCTTTCGTCTGATGAGCCCAAATTTGAGATTTTTGGTTCCAACCGCTGTGTCTTTGTGAGATGCAGAGTAGTTGAACAGATTTATCGCCGCATGTGTGGTTCCCACCGCGAAGCATGGTGGAGATGGTGTGGGGGTGCTTTGCTGGTGACACTAGAATTCAAGGCACTCTTAACCAGCATGATTACCACAGTATTCTGCAGCGATACACCATCCCATCAGGTTTGCGCTTAGTGGGAGTATCATTTGTTTTGAACAGGACAATGACCCAACACACCCCCAGGCTGTGTAAGGGCTATTCTCTCCAAGAAGGAGAGTGATGGAGTGCTGCATCAGATGACCTGGCCTCCACAATCACCCGACCTCAATCCAATTGAGATGGTTTGGGATAAATTGGACCGCAGGGTGAAGGAAAAGCAGCCAACAAGTGTTCAGCATATGTGGGAACTCCTTTTAAGACTGTTGGAAAAACATTCCAGGTGAAGTTGGTTGAGAGAATGCCAAGAGTGTGCAAAGCTGTCATCAAGGCAAAGGGTGGTGACTTTGAAGAATATAAAATATATTTTGATTTGTTTAACACTTTATTTTGGTTACTACATGATCCCCTATGTGTTATTTCATAGTTTTGATGTCTTCACTATTATTATACAATGTAGAAAATAGAAAAAATGAAGAAAAACCCCTGAATGAGTAGGTGCATCCAAACTTTTGACTGGTACTGTATATTATTTAGTATATGTAGAGATTAAATCAAGAATACTTGTGAATGATATACAGTGCATTTGGAAAGTATTCAGAGCCCTTTACTTTTTCCAGGTGAACCTGGAGTATGTTTTCATCAAGGATCTATCTGTATTTTGCTGTGTTCATCTTTGCCTCCGTCCTGAGTAGTCTCCCAGTCCCTGCCCCTGAAAAACATCCCAACAGCATGATTCTGCCACCACCATGCTTCGCCCAGACGTGACACTTTGCATTCAGGCCAGATAATTGTTTTTCATGGTCAGAGTCCTTTAGGTGCCTGTTTGCAGACTCCAAGTGGGCTGTTAAGTGCCTTTTACTGAACAGTGGCTTCCGTCTGGCCACTCTACCATAAAAGCCTGATTGGTGGAGGGCTGCAGAGATGTTTGTCCTTCTAGGAGGTTCTCCCATCTCCACAGAGGAACTCTGTAGCTCTGTCAGAGTGACCATTGGGTTCTTGGTCACCTCCCTGACCAAGGTCCTGCTCCCCTGATTGCTCAGTTTTAGTTTTAGGAAGATTCTTGGTAGTTCCAATGGAGAACACTGTGTTAGTGGAGACCTTAAATGTTGAAGAAATGTTTTTTTGTACCCTTCCTCAGATCTATGCCCCGACATAATCCTGTCTCGGTGCTCTACAGACAATTCCTTTGACCACCTCATGGCTTGGTTTTTGCTCTGACATGCACTGTTAACTGTGGGACCTTTTATATAGACAGGTGTGTGCCTTTCCAAATCATGTCCAATCAATTTCATTTACCACAAATAGACTCCAATCAAGTAGAAACATCTCAAGGATAATCAATATAAACAGGATGCATCTGAGCTCAATTTCGAGTCTCATAGCAAAGGGTCTGAATTTGTGTAAATTAGGCATTTCTGATTTTTTTTTTTTTTAAACAATCATTTCTAAATACCTGTTTGCTTTGTCATTAACGGGTATTGTGTTTAGATAATTGTTATTTAATCAATTTTAGAATAAGGCTTTAACGTAACAAAAAAGTCAAGGGGTCTGAATACTTTCCAAATGCACTGTAAATAGGAAACCAGGTCTGGTATAAAGGGTCCATAACAGGCAGCACAAAATGCTTTTTCTGCTGTCAGAGATTGACCTCTGAAGGTCAACCAACTGCATCACTCACAATAACTCCGGTTCTCCAAAGTGACACCTTTCTTTCTTTCCTTCTTTCTTTCTTTGAGCAGGTATATTCTGATTCGTTTGCGTTTGTCGAGTTTAGTTTCTCTCCCGGAGTTTTGTTCCACCCCTCCCGTGTGTGTGTGTGTGTGTGTGTGTGTGTGTGTGTGTGCGTGTTGGGGAGAGGGGTTATTTGTATGGCAGCAGCCCAGGCTCATCTGAACGGGAGCTTCTGCCCACTGTATTTACAGCACAAAGAGATGCTTTTGTTTTGCCCCTGAAAACAATTCAGCTTTTCTCAGAAAGCCAGAGCACACCGTCAGCGACCTCGCACTGCTACCCTCGGAGGGCTATGACCCGCCCCCCCCACGTGTAGTTGGACATGACTGACAGAGGGTGGGGGTTGGAGTGGGGGTGTCACAGCCAACGTCACAGCCAATGTTCCCTCTAACATTGTGAAAATCCTGTGCAACTTCTGGCGTATGTTTACTGTGAACACTGAGGCTGTACCCGCTTTAAGTTAGTTTTAACAGTGGTCAAGTAGGCTACTGTGGCTATTTCATCATAACGTAGGCCTACCATCAAAAACAATGGAAAAAATGCATCCCATAACATTTGAACATGGAAATAGCTCAGGCTACAATAGCAGTCATTGTGTGGTGTTATCAGGAATCAAGGTAAGGCCCAGATGCAGACTGTCAAGATATCAATGTTTATTGTAGCAACAGGGGCAGGCAAGACAGGTCACGGCAGGCAGGGGTCGAAGATCCAGGGTAAGGCAAAGGCACAGGACGACAGGCGGGGTCAGGGATGGGCAGAGTTCAGTTATCCAGAGGTGGAGCAAAAGAGAGGCTGGGGAAAATGATAGGAGCGGACAGGAAAAACGTTGGTTAGCTTGAACGAACAAGACGAACTGGCAACAAACGGACAGAGAACAAAGGTATAAATATACAGGGGATGACAGGGAAGATGGGTGACACCTGGAGAGGGGTGGAGACAAGCACAAGGACAGGTGAAACAGATCAGGGTGTGACAGGTGTTCAGTGTAGGCCTTACATTCCATGAGTCTTTGGGAAAAAAACACGCAGGGCTTGACATTAACCTGTTTATCCAACGGAAAATGTGTTGTTTGATGCAAGAAACCAATTTAGAATCCTGACTAGAACCCCAAAACATTATCATATTACTCCAGTGCTAGCCTCCCTACACTGGCTTCCTGTCAAGGCAAGGGCTGATTTCAAGGTTTTACTGCTAACCTACAAAGCATTACATGGGCTTGCTCCTACCTATCTCTCTGATTTGGTGCTACCGTACAGACCTACATGTACGCTACGGTCACAAGACGCAACCTTCCTAATTGTCGCTATAATTTCTAAGCAAACAGCTGGAGGCAGGGCTTTCTCCTATAGAGCTCCATTTTTATGGAATGGTCTGCCTACCCATGTGAAGACTCATCTCTTCCGTGGGTCATATGATTGAGTGTAGTCTGGCCCAGGAGTGTGAAGGTGAACGGCTCTGGAGCAACGAACCGCCCTTGCCTGGCCGGTTCCCCTCTCCACTGGGATTCTCTGCCTCTAACCCTATTACAGGGGCTGAGTCACTGGCTTACTAGGGCTCTTTCATACCGTCCCTAGGAGGGGTGCATCACTTGAGTGGATTGAGTCACTGATGTGATCTTCCTGTCTGGGTTGGTGCCCCCCTTGGGTTGTGCCGTGGCGGAGATCTTTGTGGGCTATACTCGGCCTTGTCTCAGGATGGTAAGTTGGTGGTTTAAGATATCCCTCTAGTGGTGTGGGGGCTGTGCTTTGGCAAAGTGGGTGGGGTTATATTCTTCCTGTTTGGCCCTGTCCGGGGGTGTCATCAGATGGGGCCACAGTGTCTCCTGCCCCCTCCTGTCTCAGCCTCCAGTATTTATGCTGCAGTAGTTTGTGTCAGGGGGCTAGGGTCAGTTTGTTATATCTGGAGTACTTCTCCTGTCCTATCCGGTGTCCTGTGTGAATTTAAGTATGCTCTCTCTAATTCTCTCTTTCTTTCTCTCTCTCGGAGGACCTGAGCCCTAGGACCATGCCTCAGGACTACCTGACATGATGACTCCTTGCTGTCCCCAGTCCACCTGGCTGTGCTGCTGCTCCAGTTTCAACGGTTCTGCCTGTGATTATTATTATTTGACCATGCTGGTCATTTATGAACATTTGAACATCTTGGCCATGTTCTGTCATAATCTCCACCCGGCACAGCCAGAAGAGGACTGGCCACCCCTCATAGCCTGGTTCCTCTCTAGGTTTCTTCCTAGGTTTTGGCCTTTCTAGGGAGTTTTTCCTAGCCACCGTGCTTCTACACCTGCATTGCTTGCTGTTTGGGGTTTTAGGCTGGGTTTCTGTACAGCACTTTGAGATATCAGCTGATGTACGAAGGGCTATATAAATAAATTTGATTTGATTTACAAAATAAAATGCATCATTATTCCCATAACATTATTACAGAGAATCAGACAAATTATGCTACTCTGTCTATTGGGTACTTGGCTTATTCAAGCCAGTCTCAAAATATAGCACTGACCCTTTAAGACAAAAATATATATATTTACCTGACTTCGAATTATGTCTGGAAGTGCACTCATTTTGTGCTCTTCTATCACTCCCCTATTGCTGACTACAAATTAACTGGGTTAATAACTCTAACTAGCAAAGGATATGTACAAATGTGCACATGCTGCTACATGCAGCTCTCGCTGTGATCTCAAAACAAGCGCATCTACTCATGACAGCTCATGCTGTAAAAACTGTCCTGTTCAAAGTGAATGGCACAGATCCATATATGGCAATGGTCTATTTACATATATGCCTACTGCAGCTCTGTTTGGTTATGGTCCACCGGGCTGTGTAGAACACGGGCCTGAGTCATGCCTGTCAATGCAATAGAATCCTACACTGAGGCGTTCTGCCTACAACAAAATTTCATGAATATTTTGTTTTGCATTGTTTCAGTATGTTGCATTGAAAGTGGCTAATAGTGCGTTGATTTGGTAAAGCGAAACGTTGATATTGTTAACTAAAGGGGAAAACTCTAGAAAGAGTCGGTCTCGTGCTTTTCTCTGATATTTTGTGGCTGATATTTCTTCTGCCCACGCAGGCCCGCAGCTTAGAGGGAACATCCGAGGGTAGCAGTGCGAGGTTGCTGACTGTGGGCCCTGACTTTCTGTTAAAAGCCTAAATGTAGTAGTAGTAGTAGTGACCTGACCAATAAAACGTTATCATTTGACTTATGTTCTCATGGTGCGTAGAATAATTGTCTTCAACTGGCTTCAGCTATGATGGATGCAATGGCTAGCCCCAAGTCATTATATATTATATTTTGTTATTGTGCATTTTTCTCTTTGCGTCATGACTCCTGCATGCTTTGTTGACTAATCTTTCTTTACCAAACCGTGGGACAGACTGTTTGTTCCCACACTCGGAACTCTGACTCTATATTGGTTACACTGACTTTTGGCCTCCCATCCTATTCCAACCACCTCTTGCTGGCTTTGTATTCATGTTATCTGATACAATTGCTGTACAATATGATCTTGTTGCCATCTGATGCACATTCAGATGTCATAAATCAGCACTGCAGAGCTCTACCTGTCCTCTGCCGTGCCTGGATTGTATTACTGCTGATGGTATCTGGATATGTGCATGTACACCCTGGCCCATCTACTGTTGCTATCCCCAATTCTGACTTGTTCTCCGATATCTGCTTCACTGATTTCTGCTCTCGTAAAATCCTGGGTTTTCTGCACATTAACACTAGATGCTTATTACCTAAAATGGATCAATTGAAAGTGTGGGTTCAGAGCTCCAATCCAGATGTGTTGGTCATTACTGAGACGTGGTTAAGGAAGAGTGTTTTGAATACGCATGTTAACCTTTCTGGTTATAACCTTTTTCGGCAAGACAGATCTTCCAAAGGTTGGGGAGTGGTAAACTTTATCAAGGATCACCTTCAGTGCTCAGTTGTCTCCACCAAGTCTGTCCCCAAACAATTTGATTTGCTGGTTTTAAGCATTAACCTTAAATAGATCTTAGTTGACTGTTGCTGGGTGCTATCATCCTCCATCAGCCTGCCATAGGCCTGTACCCTACCTGCCCTAAGTGCTCTCCTGGGCCCTTACACGAAGTCTGAATTTGTCCAGCTAGGTGACCTAAACTGGGACATGCTTAAACCACCTGACCAAGTCCTAAAGCAATGGGACTCCCTAAATCTTTCTCAGATTATCACCAATCCCACAAGTTTTGACTCCAAACACCCAGAAAAGGCTATTTTCGACCCAGGAAGCACACATTCCTGGGTCGCTCCTCTTTTCAGTTCGCTGCAGCTAACGACTGGAACGAGCTGCAACAAACACTCAAACTGGACAGTTTATCTCAATCTCTTCAAAATCTTGAAATGCTCCATCATGGACACTCTTACTGACAGTTGTGGTTGCTTTGCGTGATGTATTGTTGTCTCTACCTTGCTCTTTGTGCTGTTGTCTGTGCCCAATTATGTTTGTACCATGTTTTGTGCTGCTACCATGTTGTGTTGCTACCATGCTGTGTTGTCATGTGTTGCTGCCTTGCTATGTTGTTGTCTTAGGTCTCTCTTTATGTAGTGTTGTCTCTCTTTATGTAGTGTTGTTTCTCTTGTCGTGATGTGTGTTTTGTCCTATATTTATATCTATTATATTTTTATCCCAGCCCTTGTCCCCGCAGGAGGTCTTTTTGCATTTTAGTAGGCTGTCATTGTAAGTAAGAATTTGTTCTTAACTGACTTGCCAAGTTAAATAAAGGTTAAATAAAAATAAACAAATAACCAGGCCATGACACTTGAGCTCAGTAGTATAAAAATGGTATTTGTCATACCACAGATGTGGTATGTAGGTGTCAGGGTTGTGTAAGTATATTCTCCCTCTCTGTTTTCAGGTGAGTAACTGAGCAGGTATTGGAAATGCCACCTGCTATAAATGCACAGGTCCTGAGAAGGAGGCCCATCCAGCAGGTGAGATGGACACACTGCAGTGGATTAGAGAATGGGTCATATTCATTTGTGCACACGTCACAAAATTGCAACTGAAACTGAAAACAAGGGTCTTGTATTGGACAAGTTTAGACCTCTTTAAAGCTGCAATCTGTAACTTTTTGGGCGACCCAACCAAATTCACATAGAAATGTTAGTTATAGATATTTCATTATTGAAAGCAAGTCTAAGAAGCGGGTAGATCTGTTTTATTTGTGCTATTTCTATGCTCCCTGTTCTTGAGTTTCATTTCTGCTCATTTCATTTCGGTTTTGTACACCAGCTTAAAACAGCTGAAAATACAATATTTTTGATTATGGAAAGTATATTTCAAAGCGGTTTAGATGGTACAATGATTTTCTACATTATACCTACTTGTTTTGTAACATAAACTGAAATTAGGCAAACTATTCGAATTTTAGCAACCAGAAAATGGCGGAGTGTTTTCTGCACAGTGCACCTTTAATATTGGGATTCACATACACACTATGACCCCGAGTTGAATGCTGCAACTGAGACCTCGACTATGACTGGCCAGGGTTTGGATATTTGTGATAATGACCTAAAAGGGTTGCAGAAGAACACCAGCACCCCATTTTATGTTTGTTCCATGGCAAACCATCTCTCTAGCTACTACTATGCCTTTTTGTGGCCCATGGTCCCTCAACTTCAGACATTTTGGAACTCTCCATCTTATCTCTATAAACCCACCCTACCTTCACCCATTTCCCCTCTGCTGCTTCCTTTCACTTGTTCTTCTCCTGATTTGATGACATCTAGACCCAGTAACACGTTTAAATGTGTTGTGGTGTACTGTTTTTTAAAACTTTTTTTCACCTGTATAATGCTGTCATATTTTGCGGTACAGACTGAAAATGCAGTGCTCACAATTGACATCAGCAATATGGACCTACATTGACAAGACGGCTGTTGATAAGCTGCACTTAGTCTGGGCATCCTTGTTGTGAGTCTGTTAAGTGTTTCTGCTGGAGTTGACCTAGTATTTTATATAAAACCTACCTTACGCATCCAGTTCTTCCATTTGTAACTCACCCACCAAAATCTCAATATGCTGTTTTACATTTTGTGTTATTAGTGCTGGTCTAATTCCTAAAATGGAAAAGCAGAAGATAGTAATAATCATTCATAAGGGGGCTCTTCGATGTCCCAGGTTTGTGGCATTGGTGAATAAATAATTTAATGTTGACTCAAATTCAGATATTTATATGTTATGTATAAAAGGCATAAGTATAATTTGTTTACTATTTTGATTTCTTTAAAACAATGTAATTGTTGTAGATAAGGTGTTTGATGGGTGACCAGGTGGATTCTTGTCAAATAAATATGCTTACTCATTCATGATTATGGATACATTCAGCAATGAGTTAATCTGGCTTTGAATCTGCAACAGAACATGTTTATTTTAACGAGCTGCACAGCGCTGGCCTGGTTATTTATTTATTTTTATTTAACCTTTATTTAACTAGGCAAGTCAGTTAAGAACAAATTCTTATTTACAATGACGGCCTACAAAAAATATAGGACAACTCACATCACGACAAGAGAGACAACACAAGCTAAAGAGAGACCTAAGACAACAACATAGCATGGCAGCAACACATATAGAATGGTAGCAACACATCATGACAACAACATGGCAGCAACACAACATGGCAGCACCACAACATGGTAGCAGAACAAAACATTATTATGCACAGACAACAACACAAAGGGCACGAAGGTAGAGACAACAATACATCAGACATTCAATTAATTCTGAATTGCTTTAATACAGCAGTTAATTCTGAATTGCTTTAATACAGCAGTGAATTCTGAATTGCTTTAATACAGCAGTGAATTCTGAATTGCTTTAATACAGCAGTGAATTCTGAATTGCTTTAATACAGCAGTGAATTCTGAATTGCTTTAATACAGCAGTGAATTCTGAATTGCTTTAATACAGCAGTGAATTCTGAATTGCTTTAATACAGCAGTGAATTCTGAATTGCTTTAATACAGCAGTGAATTCTGAATTGCTTTAATACAGCAGTTAATTCTGAATTGATTTAATACAGCAGTGAATTCTGAATTGCTTTAATACAGCAGTGAATTCTGAATTGCTTTAATACAGCAGTTAATTCTGAATTGCTTTAATATAGAAGTGAATTCTGAATTGCTTTAATACAGCAGTTAATTCTGAATTGCTTTAATACAGCAGTGAATTCTGACACCATGACTGACATATATTTCACCTTGTTCATATACACTGATCAAAAACATAAGCACAACATGTAAAGTGTTGGTCCAATGTTTTATGAGCAGAAATAAAATATCCAAGAAATGTTCTTTTGAGAACAAATTTGTTTACAACCCTGTTAGTGAGCATTTCTCATTTGCCAAGATAATCCATCCACCTGACAGGTGTGGCATATCAAACATGATCATTACACAGGCGCTGGGGACAGTAAAAGGCCACTCTAAAATGTGCAGTTTTGTCACACAACACAATGACACAGATGTCTCAAGTTGAGGGAGCGTACAACTGTCATGCTGACTGCAGGACTGTCCACAGAGCTGTTGCCAGATAATTTAATGTTAATATCTCTACCATAAGCCGCCAGTACATCCAAATGAACTCACAAACGCAGACCACGTGTAACCGCGCCAGCCCAGGACCTCCACATCCGGCTTCTAAACCTGCGGGATCGTCTGTGACAAGCTACCTGGACAGCTGATGAAACTGTGGGTTTGCACAACTGAAGAATTTCTGCACAAACTGTCAGAAACCGTCTCAGGGAAGCTCATCTGCGTGCTTGTCGTACTCACCAGGGTCTTGACCTGACTGCAGTTTGGCGTCATAATCGACTTCAGTTGGCAAATGCTCACCTTCGATGGCCACTGGCACGCTAGAGAAGTGTGCTCTTCAGATGAATCCTGGTTTCAACTCTACCTGGTAGATGTCAGACGCTGTGTATGTCGTTGTGTGGGCAAGTGATTTGCTGTCCATGTTGTGAACAGAGAGCCTCATGGTGGCGGTGGGGTTGTAGTATGGGGAAGCATACGGACAACGAACACAATTGCATTTTATCGTTGAAATTTGAATGCACAGAGATACTGTTACAAGGTCCTGAGACTCATTGTCGTGCCATTTATCCCCTGCCCTCACCTTGTGTTTCAGCATGATAATGCACAGCCGCATGTCGCAAGGATTATTTGATTAGTGACCTGTGATAGAGACATTATCCTACATGTCACAGTTATTCTTGTCCTTAGAGTTCAAGAAACATGTTACACTTTACACAAAGTGTTTAACTAGGTTTCCTAGATAATGGTATCTAGATTCCAAGAACACAGGATGAGATGTTACTATCCTTTGTGCAAGCACTTCCAAGAGTTAATGAACAGTGAGCGTGGTGAAATTTGGGGAGCGCATCGTCAGTAGTGTACCTTTTGGTTCTTAGGGTGTTTCGGCCTTTCACACTATACACCCTCCCCAAAGGCGGCCAGCGACAGGGTGATCAATCCTACGCTTGCGTCCCATTCCCAATTAGTCATAGGAGTTGCCTTGTTGTTGATAGCCAACATCCCATGGGACTATGCATGGCAGGGGCGTCCTCCTCCCTGAGTCAAGCATTGTTGACCGCATACCTCCTGGCCCTCTCACTTCGGGGCCCAGCTGGGGTCTTTCCTCTTCATCCAGAGCCACTGACTGCTGCCTTCTGCCGCCTCTGATACAGCTTTGATTGCCGAACACTGGCTCTGGCCCTTAATTCCCAGGTCTCTAAGCAGTCTGGTTGTAGATGTTGCCACAAAACCTCTGCAGCCCACCTCCACTGGTCGGACTTCTTTGTTCCAGCCATGATGCCGTGCTTCGGCAGCTAGATCAGCATAGCGCAGATGTTTTCGCTCATAAGCCTCATCTACTGAGTTTTCCCAAGGTACTGTGAGCTCAATGATGAAGACCTTATTGAGTGAACGGTACCAGAGCACCATGTCAGGTCTTAGGGTGGTGGTTGCGATCTCCGGAGGAAACACAAGTTGCCGGCCAATGTCAGCTAGCATTTTCCAGTCGCGGGCCAAGCGCAGCTGGTCTCGCTCTAATGGTGTAGAGCCGCTCTTCGGTGGTTTAGCCCCTTCGCGGACAAAGTTTGTCCGGAAGGAGTGTGATGCTGCTGTGGGTGGTAGGGAGTTGGTGGCAGCTCGCTTGTCCTCCAGGGCGGACGCAAGGTTTTTAAGGACTTGGTTGTGACGCCAAGTGTAGCGTCCTTGGGTGAGGCTTGTTTGGGTGAGGTTGGCTGGCATGGAACAGAGGGCACAGTCCGGATCTTCACCATACCATTGGTGAAGATTTACTGGTGTTGGAAGGACGTCATATGTTGCTCTGATGGAAAAGCTCAACCGCCTCGCTTCCATGGCCCACAGATCCTTCCAGCTGATCTTCCTCTTCTCCACACTGTCCCATCGAGTCCACTGTCCCTGTTTGGCAAGGGAGACTGCCTTGGCCCACCTTGCAGCCTCCTCCCGATGGCGTACTTCCTGCACTACCATCTTCCGCCGCTCTGGTGCAGTGGCCTTACTCCAAGCAGCATGGCTAGTTAGCCCAAGGCTTCCTCTCCCTTGCTGAACATGACCCACAATGTCAGCATGTCTGAGGGCTGCTGTTGCCTCCTGGACTGCTTTTCCTGGCCTCCATTTGCACCCAGGTGCCAAGGTCGGCGCGTTGTTGCTCACCACAGGGTCTCGAGATTCATTCAGTGTCATCTGGAGCCTGGTTTTTGCACACTTGAATTCCTCTGTTAGACTGGTGAGGGGCAGCTTGAGGACACCATTTCCATAGAGGCCTATGGTGGTAAGGCATCGTGGAACTCCGAGCCACTTCTAAGTAGCCTGTGACTCCTCTTTCCATCTTCTCCACTGTTGAGATTGGAACCTCATACAGTGCTAAGGGCCACAACACCCGGGGTAGGAGACCAAACTGCAGACACCAGGCCTTTAACTTTCCAGGTAGCTGGGTGTTGTCGATGGACTGTAGGCTACTACTGATATCTTTGTGCAGCTGTTGCACCTGGTCTTTGTCCTTCAGGCTTGCATCATACCACCTTCCAAGGCTTTTTACCCGCTGCTCAGACACTGTTGGGATTTGGTCATCTCCGATGAAGAATTTCAGGTCAGAGAGTACTCCCTTCACAATCGAGATGCTGCGTGACTTGGATGGTTTAATCTTCATACGGGCCCAGCTGATGTTCTCCTCAAGTTTTTTGAGCAGTCTCCTGGTGCATGGGACAGTGGTGGTCAATGTTGTAATGTCGTCCATGTAGGCTCTGAGTGGAGGGAGGCGGAAACCAGAGTCGACTCGCTGTCCACCAGCAACCCATTTTGAGGATCTGATGATAACCTCCATTGCCATTGTGAATGCCAACGGAGAAATGGTACATCCCGCCATTATACCTACATTCAGGCACTGCCATGAGGTGGTGATCTCTGAGGTGGTGAAGCAGAACTGCAGATCCTGGAAGTACGACTTCACCAGGTTTGTGATGGTGTCCGGTATGTGGAAAAATCTGAAGGCAGACCACAGGAGTTCATGGATAATGGTATCTAACATATGATGGGCAAAACTTCACTGAAGAGCATTAACATTTCTGTTTTGTAATTCAAACTCAGCAAAAAAAAGAAACATCCCTTTTTCAGGACCCTGTCTTTCAAAGATAATTCGTAAAAATCCAAAACTTCACAGATCTTCATTGTAAAGGGTTTAAACACTGTTTCCCATGCTTGTTGAACCATAAACAATTAATGAACATGCACCAGTGGAACAGTCGTTAAAACACTAACAGCTTACAGACGGCAGGCAATTAAGGTCACAGTTATGAAAACTTAGGACACCAAAGAGGCCTTTCTACTGACTCTGTAAAACACCAAAAGAAAGATGCCCAGGGTCCCTGCTCATCTGCGTGAACGTGCCTTAAGCATGCTGCAAGGAGGCATGAGGACTGCAGATGTGGCCTGGGCAATAAATTGCAATGTCCGTATTGTGAGACACCTAAGACAGCGCTACAGAGAGACAGGACGGACAGCTGATCGTCCTCGCAGTGGCAGACCACCTGCACAGGATCGGTACATCTGAACATCACACCTGCGGGACAGGTACAGGATGGCAACAACAACTGCCCGAGTTACACCAGAAACGCACAATCCCTCCATCAGTGCTCAGACTGTTTGCAATAGGCTGAGAGAGTCTGGATTGAGGGCTTGTAGGCCTGTTGTAAGGCAGGTCCTCACCAGACATTACCAGCAACAACGTTGCCTAAGGGCACAAACCCACCGTTGCTGGACCAGACAGGACTGGCAAAAAGTGCTCTTCGCTGACGAGTCATGGTTTTGTCTCACCAGGGGTCATGGTCGGATTTGCGTTTATCGTTGAAGGGATAAGCATTACACCGAGGCCTGTACTCTGGAGCGGGATCGATTTGGAGAAATGTCCGGAAACTTGCAGGTGCCTTGGTGGAAGAGTGGGGTAACATCTCACAGCAAGAACTGGCATATCTGGTGCAGTCCACGAGGAGGAGATGCACTGCAGTACTTAATACAGCTGGTGGCCATACCAGATACTGACTGTTACTTTTGATTTTGACCTCCCCTTTGTTCAGGGACACATTATTCAATTTCTGTTAGTCACATGTCTGTGGAACATGTTCCGTTTATGTCTCAGTTGTTGAATCTTGTTATGTTCACACAAATATTTACACGTGTTAAGTCTGCTGAAAATAAACGCAGTTGACAGCGAGAGGATGTTTCTTTTCATTTCCTGAGTTTATTTGCACAATACCTTTTTGAACATGTGAATAGTTTCTGGTAACAAAGTGGCACTGTAAATTTGACTGAACACAGTATAGCAACAGTTGATAAGTCCGGACTCATCTTCCTCATCAATACAGTTCGAAACATTAGTGGTAGTATTGTAAACAAAGTCATATTCCTCATTTTCTCTCAGCTTTGGAGACGGGTCATCAGCCGGAACCACCTGTGAAAAATGAGTACAAATTATGCAACGGTTAGCATGTGTGGAAACTTAAAACAGATCATCAATGTACAATTCATGGCAATTGCACTAGTCACAATTCAAATGCCCTACGTTTTTATTGTTCACGATAACTGTACGCTCCAACCATTAATTCACTAAATTTACCCAAGTTTGGTCTTGAGTAGTTATAGTGCAGGTAGGTATGGCAATTAATACACTGTTGTCCATTAGGACCAAGAATAACACTGAACTAGACTAAATACTATTGCCACAGCTATTCCGGGCAAATGAAGGGTGAATGAGTTTCAAGTTTTATTAGCCGAATATACGGATTATTCCCCACCATAGATTTACAAACACTGGATTGGTATAGTCATTGACTATAAAGTTTCCATTGTTGTAAAAATACATGACAGTGCACACTTTGGAAGAAGGGTTGGCAATCAGGACACAAATTTACCCTTTACCCTTAAGAGACAATTTATGCTTGATCTGAAAATGTGGTTGGAGGCGCTGTATTGATGGTGTTACGCAATTTCGGGGCCTCCGGGTCCTCTCAAATTTTGTAACAGTGCAGAGGGCTCCATATAGCCCCTCATTGACATAATTGGTTGACGGTAGGTGGGGACGGGAGGTCCTGTATGAACACAAACTCACTTCCTTGACAACAGATCTGCGCTGCTTGGCCTGACTAAATGCTGCACAGCCAATGCAGCCATGCAGCACCTTTAAGTCAAAGTAAGCACTCACACAACCACAACATAGATTAGTTGAAAGGCACACCGTGTGGTCTTGAGCAAATTAACTTATATAGAAAGGCTTCTCTTCCAAAAAAGTATTGTGTAGCCTTCAAATATCACAACAGGAAAATGAGACGGAATCACACATTCCAGTCGAAACCATATATCAGCCCCATTCATAGTATCGGTTATTGTCCCCACTGTTGGACAATTTACAATATTCACTGGTATGTAAACAAAATCTCAGTGGGATAGGATGGGACTACAATAGGAATATAATTCAATTTCAATCAATGCCGTAGTGTAACCCATATGTTGAAATATCGCTGTAGCCTGCAGTACAGGGTGTAGAGGTGGCTGCTAGAGCACATGAGGGCTATGCCCAATTCTCCACCCTTCTCGCACACATCGAACAAAACGTGGCCCTAGCGTTTGTCAGCGATTGTTCAGCGCACTGTGGTTTAAGGGACTACCGGCTGTAGCACATTACGTTCAGAGGTGCTAAGTACTGTCGGCCATCAAACGCTATTGATGTGTCTGAGCCCTAAGTGAGCGCTTGCAAACTCCTTGTTATGAATTTAAAAGCATAGGATTGGTGTAAGCATTAGAAGGAGGGAGTTTGCGTGGCTAAATCCATGCAAAAAAAGTAGAAAAGTGCACAGAGAAGGGAAGATAATAGGGACGCAAACTCAACAACATGACTTATTGCTTAAATAGACACTGGCTGGATCGTGGTTTTAACCAATCTGCATCCAGGATTAGATCCACCCATTGTATAAAGCTACATGGAGCATTATTCAAATGTATTATTCAAGTTTATTATGACTGTCTGAACAGATTGGATCGCAGATGTTAGAGAGCTAACTGGACTTTAATATAAAGCCCGTGTTGACTTTATGCAATCGCCTTATCAAGCCCGACTAACTGCAGTAGAGAGACTCACGAGTTTTAGGTTCCTCGGTGTCCACATCACCGAGGACTTGCCATGGACCAACAACACCACCACTCTTGTTAGGAAGTAAACGTTGTTGTGCCCTCTTAAGGCGGCTGAAGAAGGCACCCCGGGTCCTCTCCAAACACTACTGCTGCACCCACCATTGAGAGCGTTCTGACCGGTTGCATCACGGCCTGGTACGGGAATTGTTCTACCCACGACCGCAAGGCCCTCCAGCTGGTGGTGAAGACGGCCCAGTACATCTCCCACCCATTCAGGACATCTACTCGAAACGGTGCCTGAGGAAGGCACACAGCATCATCAAAGACCCCACACACCCCAGCCATGAGCTGTTCTTTCCCTTACTGTGGGCAGATGTTATCGGAGCATGTTTGATACCAACAGGCTCAGAGACCGTTTCTGTCTACAAGCCATCAGACTGCTGAACACTTGAAATGGACTGACCCCCTGCTCTGATTCTCCACACCTTAGCACACCTTAGCACACATGCACTTACTCATGCACACACCACACAGACGTACACACATACACTTGAGTGTACAAACTACTCTTTCCATGACATAGACTGACCAGGTGAAAGCTAGGATCCCTTATTGATTTCACCTGTTAAATACACTTCAATCAGTGTGGATGAATGGGAGGAGACAGGTTAAAGAAGGATTTTGAAGCCTTGAGACAATTGAGACATGGGCTGCGTTTCAAACTCAAAGTAGATAGCCCTCGGCTCTAAACCCTTAGCCCCTGAATGGTGTTTTACACCGTCACATTCGAGTGTACCTTAAAGGTCTCTTGCCCAATCGAGGGAGAGTGATGATTGTAGAGGCAACGCCCTTGGTGGAAATCTTGAGTTTGAGCTTTAAAACAACCAAAGTAAAGCTATTAATGTACCTAGTAAGCTAACGTATCTAGCTAGCACTCCTGTCCTGTAGCTAGCTACAGTTACCCATAGCTGGCTAGCTAATTCCAATAAATTTCAGAATTGCAAAAAATATGTTTGAATCTAGCAATGTTTTATACGCTACGAGCCTAAGCCAATTTGCCAATGCTAAAATCAATGTATACATATATTTTTAGCAAGCTAGCTTCATAATTTTTCAAATCAAATGTAATCAAATTGTATTAGTCACACACATGGTTAGCAGATGTTATTGCGAGTGTAGCGAAATGCTTGTGCTTCTAGTTCTGACAGTGCAGCAATATCTAACAAGTGATATCTAACAATTCCACAACAAATACCTAATACAAACAAATCTATGTAAAGGTATAGAATAAGAATATATAAATATATGGATGAGCAATGACAGAGCGGCATAGGATAAAATGCAATAGATAGTATAGAATACCTATACATATGAGATAAGTAATGCAAGATATGTAAACATTATTAAAGTGACTGGTGTTCCATTTATTAAAGTGGCCAATGATTTTAAGTCTGTATGTAGGCAGCAGCCTCTCTGTGCTAGTGATGACTGTTTATCAGTGTGATGGCCTTGTGATAGAAGCTGTTTTTCAGTCTCTCGGTCCCAGCTTTGATGCACCTGTACTGACCTCACCTTCTGGATGGTAGCGGAGTGAACAGGCAGTGGCTTGGGTGGTTGTTTTCCTTGATGATCTTTTTGGCCTTCCAGTGACATCGGGTGATGCGTTGTACAGACTGCATCACCCTCTGGAGAGCCCTGCGGTTGTGAGAAGTGCAGTTGCCATACCATGCGGTGATACAGCCCGACAGGATGCTCTCAATTGTGCATCTGTAAAAGTTTGTGAGGGTTTAAGAGGCGCTGTTGCACTTTCTTCACCACACTGTCTGTGTGGGTGGACCATTTCAGTTTGTCAGTGATATGTACACCGAGGAACTTAAAACTTTCCACCTTTTCCACTGTTATCCCATCGATGTGGATAGGGGGGTGCTCCCTCTACTGTTTCCTGAAGTCCACGATCATCTCCTTTAATATATATATATAATATATTTTGTTGTTTTGTTGACGTTGAGTGAGAGGTTATTTTCCTGACACCACACTCCGAGGGCCCGAATATGTTGGTAAACACAGCTGGTCTGCGCATGCTCTGAAGCTAGGCTTGGGATGCTGTCTGGGCAGGCAGGCTTGCGAGGGTTAACACGTTTAAATGTCTTACTTACGTCGGCCACAGAGAAGGAGAGCCCACAGTCCTTGGTAGGGTGGCATTGTATTATCCTCAAAGCGGGCAAAGAAGGTATTTAGTTTGTTTGGAAGCAAGACACAGGTGTTCGTGACGTGGCTTATTTTCCTTTGATAGTCCGTGGATGTTTGTAGACCCTGCCACATACGTCTTGTGTCTGAGCCGTTAAATTGCGACTCCACTTTGTCTCTATATTGACATTTTGCTTCTTTGATTGCCTTGCGGAGGGAATGACTACTGTGTTTGTATTCTGCCATATTCCCAGTCGCCTTGCCGTGGTTAAATGCGGTGGTACGCGCTTTCAGTTTTGCGCGAATGCTGCCATCTATCCACAGTTTCTGGTTAGGGTAGGATTTAGAAGTCACAGTGGATACAACATCTCCTATATACTTCCTTATAAACTCACTCACAGAATTAGTGTATACGTCAATATTATTCTCTGAGGCGACCCGGAACATGAAAATGTTTAACATTTGTCTATCTGGAATATGAGGAGGCAAGACAATAACACCATGCCCTCTATTTCATGTGCTTTTCAAAGCTGTTCTCTCATATTCATAGAACCTCAGAATACTGATAGATCTCACGCAGCTAACTCACTCCTGATGGAAAAATGAATGTTTTTGAATGTGAATGTTTTTAATCCAGGGATGGAACAAAAAAATGTGGGGAGAGAAGAGGGGAAAAGGGTGTTGAAAGAGTGTAAACAGGAAGGGGGATAAACCTTAAAGAGAAACAGAAAAAAAGTAACAGAAAGATTTTTCATTTTCAACCTCCTGCTGGTACTGTTGATTGGAACAGTCACTGGATAAGACCACACAACAGGATTTTACAGTTCAAATGACTATTGTAATAACTTCAAATGGGATATATGGCCATGAAGCTGTATTTTTCCTGCCTGAAACATTGGAAGAATATGGAATGGACAGCATTCATGCACCAACATTACAACCTTAGTAGGTAACTGTCTGTCAGTCTCTCTCTCTGACCCTTTGACTCACTGTCTGTCAGTGTGTTTGTGTTAATGAAACTGCCTGTGCGTCTCTTCGGGCTGGCCTTAGATAAGTTCCAGACAGACGGGTGTCTTTACGGAGGGGAGTGTTGTGACACGTGTCCAGAGGACTTCTTTCACTCCTGGCGGAGGCAGTGTGACGCTTGCTCCATAGCCCCACTACCTCAGAGACGGACTGTGTATTCCGCTGGAGTGTGGCGAAGGTGAAACACCCCACCAAGCACACACCATTTCTTCTCTTATGTCTCTCTCTCTCTCCCCTTATCACTTTTAATCTACTTTCGTCTTATCTGTTCTACGACTCGGTATTTACATTTTTGGGGGATTACGTCACAGCAACTTTACTCCACTGTTGTACTCCACTCTTATCTTCTACTCTGTTTATATTTGTCTGTTGGCCTTATTACTCCCAGGAGAGATTGACTCTCTGTGAGACTGAGACAGAGAGAATGTTTGGAGGGTAGACATATTGAAAACCACAGAGAAACCGCTATAACAAGTCAATGAGAGAGAGAGAGAGAGAGAGAGAACAGAGAGACAGAAATAACATAGGGGTAGAACATGAAGGAGAGAACACACAGAGAGAGGGAGAGAGAGAGAGAGCGAGAGAGCACAGAGAGACAGCAAGAACAGAGGGGTAGAACATGAAGGAGAGAACACACAGAGAGAGGGAGAGAGTGAGAGAGAACAGACAGAAAGAACAGAGGGGTAGAACGTGAAGGAGAGAACACACAGAGAGAGGGAGAGAGAGCACAGAGAGATAGAGAGCACAGAGAGATAGGGAGAGAGAGAGAGAGCACAGAGAGATAGGGAGAGAGAGAGAGATAGCACAGAGAGATAGGGAGATAGAGAGAGAGCACAGAGAGATAGAGAGATAGAGCACAGAGAGATAGGGAGAGAGATAGGGAGAAAGCAGAAAGAGGTAGAGAAATCTGCAAGGAAAGCGGCTCATTCTGATCATATGTGGCAGACATGTCCAAACTGATCCCCTGCATGGGCCCTGAAACCTGCCACAGCTCACGCCCCATCACTTGCACTTAACACCCTTCCCACTCTGCTCTGCTGTAAAGCCACCCCTATCTCACCTCAGTCTCAGCGTTGGTCATAGATAGCCTTAGTATATTACTGTGCGCCTGATAGTTCAATGAGTATGTATGTATGACTCCAATATCTACGCCAGCATACTACTTAGTATAAAGCAATGTATTGTACATTTGAGTGGCTCCGGTGGTGCCAGTGTTGATAGATCCATATGTTTTTGATGTAAATATCCTACAGGTAAGTACATCTTTGCGAGTCTACGGAAATCTACTTTAGGCCCCCGCTTCAGACTACTATAGACCACAATAGACTGCCTCAACCCCCCTTCAGACCCCCTAAACCTTCCTGTGGGATCCATTTCCGTTTCCTGCACCCTAGCTGAATACCAGGCCTGCGTCTTCGGCCATTTCGGGTAAAGCCCGTCACCATACTAGAAAGCCATTATTCTGTGTTATTCATTCATAATTAAGAAAGGCACATGCAAGATGTTCTTCATCGTGGGGGGAATGTCTTTCTTCACCTTCTCCCCACTTTTGGTAATTATAAACCTCTGAAATAAAAGACAAGCCACAGATGAAGACTTAGAGATTATTGTTCCGGCGACTTGATACCACCGGCTGAAATGTCAGAGATTAAGTGAGCAATCAGTGTGTTGATAAAAACCCAAGTGCGTGTGGACCCCTTTCATAGAGATAGCAGACCCCCGTGTCTATAGCCCCCCTCCCTCTCTGCCACATGCAGGTTTTTGATTACATGCGTATCTAAACTGAAACTTCTCCAAACTGTAAGGATGCTAAGAAGGCTGTATCACATCCGGCAGTGATTGGGAGTCCCACAGGGCGGTGCACAATTGGCCCAGCATCGTCCGGATTTGGCCGGAATAGGCCGTCCATTGTAAATAAGAATTTGTTCTTAACTGACTCGCCTAGTTAAATAAAGGTTAAATTAAATATAAATATGAGTAAGATGAGGGGGAGTGAAAGAGCCTGTAATTTGATGAACAAGATATTTCTATTGAATGTGATCTGTCTCGCTCTCTATTTCTCTCTCTCTCTCCAGTTGTCTTGATGTCTTCATAAACTCTCCATATACCTCGTAGGGCATAGCGCACACAGTACTGTAGTTGTGTTCTGATCCCCAGCTCGCTCTGTAGCGAGTGATAGCACCTGAACCACATAATGACGGGTCTCTTGTAAACTTCATCTCCCTTGTTCCCCAGGAGGGTTGAGTAACCCAACAAAGACTTTGCTTATACAGTTTGTGCGTGTGAATTTGACTGGATTTGTGTGTGTAACGTCTATGCCTCAGTTTGTGTGTATGTGTTTTGAAAAGCTGTAGAAGACGTTTTCCTCTTGCCATGCTCCATTAATATTGATGTGAGGCGTTTTCAGAAATGAACAGTAAACATTACACAAAAGAATGGAGATTTGTTGTGTTATATGCCGTGTTTTAACAATGTGCGAATAGTTGAAGTACAAAATATGGGTTCTATTTACAGCCGTGCCCAATCTCCTTCACTGGTTGACCTTTTCTTGTGGCAACAGGTCACAAATCTTGCTGCTGTGTTGGAACACTGCAGCAGGGTAGCCTAGTGGTTAGGGCGTTGGACTAGTAACTGGAAGGTTGCAAGTTCAAACCCCTGAGCTGACAAGGTACAAATCTGTTGTTCTGAACAGGCAGTTCCTAGGCTGTCATTGAAAATAAGAACTTATTCTTAACTGACTTGCCTAGTAAAATAAAAAAAATATTTCACCTGATATGGGAGTTTATCAAAATTGGATTTGTTTTCAAATTCTTTGTGTGCCTGTGGTATCTGAATAATTGCTCTCCCAGGTAGAGGCTTGTTCTCCCTCCTGCAGTGTCGTCTAATGCCGTGTTGGCTTTTGGGTGCTGGGAGGGCTAGCCGCTTAGCTGTGTAGTGCTGCGTTGGGGGAAAGCAGCCCCGTCTCCCAGGAATGCCCTATTGGGCACGGCTGAAGAATGAGCTTTTGTTGCTCCTGTTGTTCCTCCCGGGATGTTTTGGCTGCCGAGAGCTGTCGGGATGACAGGAATAGGGTAAGGCGTATCCCAGGCAACTCTCTGATGGTTGGGAGGGGAATTAGTCCGGAGCGTTTTGGTTAGCGGCTTACTGTTATTTACAGGCCTGGTTACTGTAAGTCATGCTCAAGGTTATAATTAAAAGTCTGGGTTAGGGCTAGCAAATATGAATGTACACCCTCTTGTAAGCAACACCTATTCACACTTTTTAATTGCGACAGTTGAGACAGATGAACTCACCCAGTGACATCTGTGGGCTGAGCTGGTTGTGATTAGTTTGAATTTGGTGAACTTTGTATGTGGAGAGGATAGTTTGGATTGGGTTAGGCTGCATTGGTATGTTCAAATAGATCATTCTTCCCCCACAGATCATATTCTTCCCCCACAGTGGGCAGATAGGTGTAGGAGAGGCGACTGCCTGGTTTTGTGTGATGCTATGCTGCCGCCTGCTGGCATGAAAAGGGAGTGCTTCAAAATGTGAGCTCTTGGGTGCATCTCAACAGTGTAGGATGGCTTCCTCTCCTCATTCCCCTGCCTTCACATTCACTGATGTGATGGAGCAATTTAGAGAATTCACAGTGAATATCTTCACCACCATATTGCCTTCACGTAGTGTTTTCAGATCAGTGCAGACGATGAAGAGGAGACTGTTAGAGGAAGCCACGTGGCAGAATTGTGATGCACCCAGTAACTGCCGAGATGAAGGAGATGAACAATGAAAGTGACTTTTAGATGAATGGATGGACACCCCAAGCAAAGTGTCCAGAGGTGGAAAAAAGTCCTCAAATTTCATACCTGAGTAAAAGTAAAGATACCTTAATATAAAACGACTCAAGTAAAAGTGAAAGTAACCCAGTAAAATACTACTTGAGTAAAAGTCAAAGTATCCGATGTTAAATGTACTTAAGTACAGTGGTGGAAAAAGTCATACATTTTCATGAGTAAAAGTACAAAGTTAAAGTAAATGCTATACATAAAATTCCTTATATTCAGCAAACCAGATGGCACATTTTCCTTTTGTATTACTTTTTTTGACAGCTAGGGGCAACTCCAACACATCATTTACAAAGAAAGCATTTATGTTTAGTGAGTTCACCAGATGAGAGGCAGTAGGGATGATCAGGGATGTTCTCTTGATAAGTGTGTGAATTTGACTTATTTTTCTGTCCTGCTAAAGCATTTAAAATGTAACTAGTACTTTTGGGTGTCAAGTAGTACTTTACTTAATTTACTTGAGTACTTTACACCACTGAAAGCGTCACCTGTGCAAAGGAGTACTACCAGTAAATACATTATTGTTGAATCATCTTTGACAGTTACACTGCAGCCTAGGAGAGATGCATCTTCGAACATGTTTAATAAGAATACAACGTCAGGCAGGACCATACAGCAGCAGGACAGAAGGATTTTGAACGAGCCCAACACATACGACTGGTCCCTGAACAAAGACCCATGGTTAACTGGGAAAAGACTAAACAAAAATCCAAAGCTATGACATGATGCTTCAATAACTACAGAATTCCATGATTTCTTACAACAGTCAAACGTATGCAATCACAGCTGAAAGGACTAGAAAATAACATTGTATTGGAGGTTGGGTAAACTCTTGGAAAGCATATCAATTATTTACAAAGACGTGGCTTATCCAGCTCAAGCACATTCTGGGAACAGGCCATTCTGCCATCCTACACTTTGTTTCTTTATAAAGGCAGAATACAAGTGAAAGAAGAGTGGGAGAAGAAGCAGATGACCCTGGTTAATGGCATTGGTCTGATTCTTCTGAGCACGGTCTCGACTGAGCTAGATGATCTCATATTAAACAAAGGAAACATGTTGGCTCAGGGTTGTGGTTTGGTGCCAAACTGGAGAGCAAGCCTACTAGTATTACGAACAGATGCCTCGGAGTACAGTTGCCTAATCCAACACTAGTGCCTAGTACTTGATCAAATAAGCCATGTTGTTTTGACAGTTTAATGAGCACTTCTAGCTGCACTGATTTATAGAACATCTGACAGTTAGGTACAGAGGACAAACACACCCAGACAGCTGTAGTCCTTACAAAACTTGAAATCACAGGGAAACATTTCAATAGGGGTCTGACCAGATGAAAAACATTAATAAACCAGCTACTGACCTGATGAACACAACCCTGGCCTTCAGAGTAATACCATTAAAAAAAACAGAACACTGGAGCTGGGGGAAACAGAGAAACATTAGAATGGCCCTTGTTGAGTCATGTTCTCTTACTGTATATTGTAGGTTTAACTAGTCAGTGGTGGCACCAACATTTTTTCACGGTCATTGTGTAGTGCTGCCTGTAATAATACAATATTTCTTGGGGCTGCTTGGCTCTCGAGTGGGCTTCAGCACATTTCTTACCCCTCCCAGGAGACACCCATGACTACACTACTGAGGAGATAACTAGCATTGCATGATAAGTGTACCAGGGGGGGCCCAGGACCAAGTTTGGGAAACCCTGCACAGGCTAATGACAGGGGAAGTCAGATAAGACAGACATTGAGCACGCTGGGTTTACATTAACACAGATTCTGCTGTGTATAAGTTTGAGAAACCGTATGTATATGTTGGTCTATGTCCTTTTGTGGTACTAAGGTATAGTACTGCTAACCACTCAGGCATATAGGTCTGGGGAACACAGAAATCACTTGACAACTGGTGCCGAGTCAGTACACTAACCAAACAGTAACCATAAATTAACCAAGAACTTTCCCTCTGGCCTTTTAAAAATGGTAGAGACCGATCCCCATCCCACATTGCATAGCTTTAAATACGTCATTGTTGAATACCATTTACGTATGCATATCAATTGCTTATCCCAGTACATTTTCTGGGTATGGGTGGAGGGGAATTTAAGGTATCCTGCAATAATAAAAAGGCCATGACATATTTTTTAAAGGAACAAAGCTCAAAATCTGAAGAGGAACATGGGGGAGGGAATATAGAACCGTATTCACAGATTTAGTCTACGTAAACATGAATATATTAACACCAGCCATATTGTTTCCTCTGCCAAGAGTATGGCAGAGGAACAGTCTCTCGTACATTAAAATCTCAAATCACATTAGCTGGTTGGTTTGAAATCAACTACAAATCTGATTCCGGGCCATGCGACTTGTCTGAATGGTCAAATCTGATGTACTTGCCCGCTTTTATTATTATTTTTAACACTTATTTGGTATGTCTTGTTGCTTGCCAACTTTGACAAGAACATGTAGCTAACTAGCTTAATGGTTTACAAACAAATTAGTAAAATGTGCTAGAACGCTAAAGAGCTACCTAGCTAGCTAGTTGACTGCTGGGGCTAGCCAAAAAGG
Organism: Oncorhynchus keta; assembly: GCF_023373465.1. Taxonomy (NCBI): domain Eukaryota; kingdom Metazoa; phylum Chordata; class Actinopteri; order Salmoniformes; family Salmonidae; genus Oncorhynchus; species Oncorhynchus keta. The sequence continues at coordinate 8,505,423 of NC_068445.1, read as the reverse complement.
ACTCGTTTTAAAAGTTGGGTCATCTTATCCTTTGAGCTTTTAAAAAAGTGCTCATGCACTGATTTTGAACACAACTTCTGAGTGACAGGAAGCATGAGCACCACCAACAAAATCAGCCTACACCACTGCTCACGCACCCGTTGTCATAGTAACAACTTGCGTAGCCATGTCAGCAAATGACTGCGGTCTGAACACACAAATCTGATTTGGTCACTTGTAACTTGCTGTTTGGACAGTTCGTACTCCAAAACGGATTTGAGCACTAAGGCCTGCAGTGTGAACAAGGCTTCATTCTTCTCTTATCTCAGTGGAATGAGGGTCCAAACAAGGTTAAGTCAGTAAAAACTCAATTCTGGAAACTTTCAACATACAGTTATGTGGACCCATTTAAAAAATGTCAGACAAATCTTTAGTGTTAAATAAAAATGGCCCTCATTGCTGGGGTGGGAGAATGCTGGATTTGACCAATGAGGAACTATACAAATTAAGGAAATCAGAGAACTGGAAGCTGCATTCAAGCATGTCTTTTTTTTTTTTTTTTTTTTCATGTCTCTCACGTCACCCCGCTCCTCCGCTCTCTCCACTGGCTTCCAGTTGAAGCTCGCATCCGCTACAAGACCATGGTGCTTGCCTACGGAGCTGTGAGGGGAACGGCACCTCAGTACCTCCAGGCTCTGATCAGGCCCTACACCCAAACAAGGGCACTGCGTTCATCCACCTCTGGCCTGCTCGCCTCCCTACCACTGAGGAAGTACAGTTCCCGCTCAGCCCAGTCAAAACTGTTCGCTGCTCTGGCCCCCAATGGTGGAACAAACTCCCTCACGACGCCAGGACAGCGGAGTCAATCACCACCTTCCGGAGACACCTGAAACCCCACCTCTTTAAGGAATACCTAGGATAGGATAAAGTAATCCTTCTCACCCACCCCCCCTGGTTAAAAGATTTAGATGCACTATTGTAAAGTGGCTGTTCCACTGGATGTCATAAGGTGAATGCACCAATTTGTAAGTCGCTCTGGATAAGAGCGTCTGCTAAATGACTTAAATGTAAATGTTTAGCCAACCATGCAGTTTGTGTTGGTCAAATAAGAACATCAGTTTCTCAAATAAAATAATGCGGATGAATTCAGTGCTGTGTATAATGCAACTATTTAGCCAAATGCAAGATAGAGGACTTCTCTGCTTCAAGGCAGACATTTTGAATACACCCGAAAATGAAAAGGAGGAAAAAGTAAGTGCAAAGCCATGAGACTGAACCCCAATTCTAAACAATACAAAATTACCATTCATTTCAAAAGGACATTTTGTCACATATGCTGGATAGGTGCAGGGAACAGTGTTGACCAGGGACAGCCATATTAGTACTGCGTCCCTAGAGCAAGTGGGGGTTAAGTGCCTTGCTTAAGGGCACTGACAGATTTTTCACCTCATGTGCTCAGTTATTTGAACCAGCAACCTTTCAGTTACTTGACCGACGCTCTAACCACGAGGCAACCTGCCACCTTCAGCAGTGGATTTGGTGGTACAGGGCTCCTCTCAACAGACATTCAATTCCTGGAGTTGCACATTACCAGGATCATGTCATTTGGCACCAAAAAGTAACATATTGGCAGTATATTTTATATATATTATATATGAGAGAAAGAAAGAGCATAACAGACAGGAGAGCCACCCAGTCATTCAAACTGCAATGGAGAACACCCAAAGCAGTGTTTGTAAAAATCACTTGGCTCTTTTTGATTAAGTAATCTTGGCACTCCTTAACGTCAGTGGTTCATGTTTGCTCCACACTAAAATACAAGCAAGGCCTCTGCCGGCTAGGCCTAGTGAAAAATTACATTTGGATGGATACTTGCGACAGCGACTTTACCAAGTGATGAGCAATGCGAGAGTTGTTGCGTGATTAGAGGTCAGTGGCCCTTCGTGATCTTGTTGGACGACGTCATGGACGAGCTGGCAGAGGCAATGAAGAAGTTGTCCTTTTTGAGTTTGAGGTGTTCATGGAGGTCCAGCTTTCTTTTGGCCTCCTCAATGTCATGGTTGATCGCTGCTATAAGGGCATCTGCAAACACAGAGAAGGGGTGAGAATGTGTGGCCTTAAGTCTGAGGATGGTTGTGTGTGTACAAGGATGGAGGAGCGTGTGTGTGTGTGTGTATACACCAGTACTCACTCTTACCAAGTGAGTCATAGCTCCTCTCTGGACGGATGTATCCCACCAGGACTACACTGAGGATCTGGCCATAGAAATCTTCTTTAAACGTGTGGATCACATGAGTCTCCTGTAATACACGTCAATCAATAAAATGTCAACAGTCAACCAAAAGACAAACATAGGTAACACCTTATCCGAACCAGGGTGAAGTCTGGTTGATAGTGGTCGAGGGTCTAAAATGAAATAACCCAAATTTCAAATCAAAGTGTATTCGTCACATGCACCGACTACAATAGATGAAATGCTCACTTACAAGCCCTTAAACCAACAATGTAGTTTTTTAAAAAAAGAAATAGAAGTAGTAAGTAATGAAAGAACAGCAGTAAAATAACAATAGCGAGACTATAGACAGGGGGGTACCGGTACAGAGTCAATGTGTGGGGACACCGGTTAGTTGAGGTAATATGTACATGTAGGTAGAGTTATTAAAGTGACTATGCATAGATCATAAACAGAGTAGCAGTAGTGTAAAAGAGGGGAGGGGGGCAATGCAAATAGTCTGGGTAGCCATTTGATTAGATGGTCAAGAGTCTTACGGCTTGGGGATAGAAGCCTCTTGGACCTAGACTTGGCAATCCGGTACTGCTTGCCGTGCAGTAGCAGAGAGAACAGTCTATGACTAGGGTGGCTGGAGTCTTTGACAAGTTTTAGGGCCTTCCTCTGACACCGCCTTGTATAGAGGTCCTGCATGGCAGGAAGATTGGCCCCAGTGATGTACTGGGCTGTACGCACTACCCTCTGTAGTGCCTTGCGGTCGGAGGCCGAGCAGTTGCCATACCAGGCAGTGATGCAACCAGTCAGGATGCTCTCAATGGTGCAGCTGTATTCAAATACTGTTAGTATAACATGATCTGTTAGACACACTACAACAAAATACACATAGCAACATTTCTCATTTGAGAATTTCTCAATTCTATAGACAAGCAACACCTCAATAAATAGACATTCAATAGCAGTTAAATATAAAATCAGTATGGCACCAAGACAATCAAAGAGAATTACAAACCGATGTCATTCACCACACACAGTCAATAACAAAATCAGTCGCAACCTTTATAACAGGGTACCCCTTTTTTTTTTAAACAGTTCAGACCTCTGGTAGTTAAGTCTTACTACATTGCAGGGTCTATGCTTCTTACCTCAACGGAACTAGATGAACAAGCACAATCCTTGCGTTTGCCTTGAGTGCGTGTGCTTTTGGAGAGAGAGTTCCAATGCTAGAGCGGTCGGTATTTTGGGCAGTGGTGGGCAACGGAAAGCAAGCTTTGCCAGATGACGTTTCTTCACAAGAGACTCAGAGGAAACCCTAGAATTTCCTTATACAGTGACTTCGGAAAGTATTCAAACCCCTTGACTTTTTCCACATTTTGTTATGTTAGTCTTATTTTAAAATGTAGTAAATATTATACCCCATAATGACAATTGATTTAAAAATACAATAATATCACATTTACATAAGTATTTCCATCGCCAGCAAGTACAGCATCAAGTCTTCTTGGGTATGACAAGCTTGGCACATCTGTATTTGCGGAGTTTCTCCCATTCTTCTCTGCAGATCCTCTCAAGCTTTCAGGTTGGATGGGTAGCGTTGTCGCACAGTGAATCAGGTCTCTCCAGAGATGTTCGATCGGGTTCAAGTCAAGGCTCTGGCTGGGCCACGCAAGGACAGTGCCTTTTGGCAAACTCCAACCGAGCTGTCCTGTGCCTTTTACTGAGGACTTGCTTCCGTCTGGCTACTCTACCATAAAGGCCTGAATGGTGGAGTGTTGCAGAGATGGTTGTCCTCCAATCTCCACAGAGGAACTCTGGAGCACTGTCAGAGTGATCATCAACGCTGCAGACATTTTTTGGTTCCCATCTCCAGATCTGTGCCTCGACACAATCCTGTCTCAGAGCGCTACAGAAATTTCCTTTGACTTCATTGCTTGGTTTATTCTGATATGCACTGAACTGTGGGACCATTATATAGACAGGTTTGCCTTTCCAAATCATGTCAAATCAATTGAATTTACCACAGGTGGACTCTAACAAAGTTGTCGAAACATCAAGGATGATCAATGGAAACAGGATGCACCGGAGCTCAATTTCAAGTCTCATAGCAAAGGGTCTGAGTAAGATATATATATATATATTTATTTTTAAATGTGCAAAAGTTTCTAAAAACCTGTTTTTTCTCTGTCATTATGGGGTATTGTGTGTAGATGAGGAATTTTATTTAAATCTACACATCTAATAAGGCTGTAACGTAACAAAATGTGGAAAAAATCTAGGGGGCTAAATACTTCCCGAATGCACTGTATTCTGGGTCGTTATCCAAGGTCGCCCCGCGAAACTACTTTGACACAATGTACCTGCTGCTTACGGAGGTGACTTGCTAGTATAAGGTTAGCTAGCTAGTAGTGTTGAATCTTCAGACAGGACCTAGAGAACTAGAATTGCCGTTATCTAGAGTCACTCTCGTCTCAAATTTATACAATTAATATGCTACACACAAAATACATTTGCATTACAGAAAATAGCTATATACCGGGAATAAAACTAATTCCTACCCCACAGCTAGGTTTCTCTTGGTGGCAGACACCGAAGCAGAGGTCAATGAGCAGCTTTACTTCATTTCCTGTACAATTGTGGGTGTGCACCAAAGACTTGATATGCTGACTCCAACCGTCTATCTCGCTCAAGAGTCCAACACATTCAGGAGTTCGGTTGAACCTCCCAGGTTGAGGGTCTTCTTAGGGGTGATAGGGTGTGGTTCGAGACGTCTTGATTCCCAACAACTCTGAGTTTACTTTCAAAAGTCTCTTCCTTGGTCAAAATGCACCCTGGACAGAAAACCAGTGGTCTATGAAGAGTTCTCGCAGTACCCGTGCCACTGTAGTCACTTATCTTTTGTTGAGAAAACCTGACCGTACTGGGTGACGTGGACAGTGTCACCTCTAACAGGTTACCTATACCTTGTTGGTCAGGGGCTAGGGAACGGAAGTCTATTCAGATCAGATCCCATGGAACGTTGCTAGAGATCGACCCATTTCAGCAACTGTTCTCCCACAGTTTCAGACACAGGGCTCTACATTATGGGACATGCATAGAACCTGTCCTTTATCAGCCTATTGGTTCTGTCTACACCCATGCGACCATCTCATCATGGTGCTGGTGCAGGACCTGGGAGTGTTACTTCCGAGGGAGCACCAGTTGGTGGACCTCTGACTGGGGTGTGTGTCACTTAGTAGACTAGACCATCCTTGAGTTCCACCTTCTCAGAGGAACTGGGGTGAGAGTCGGTGGCTGGAGAGAACAGAAGTATTTAGATATTTTCCCCATAGGATTGGAGAAAATTGTCGTGGGAAATGCATATAGTGCTCTCTGGAGGATCCCAAGTCTCAGCCACTCCACTGAAAAATATCTGCCTACACATCACTGCCAACAGTGATGGGAACTTTCATCCGCTGCTCACTGGCCATTGCTGTATGTGGGGGGGGGGGTCCAACAGGTCCCAGACGTGCTCAATGGGATTGAGATCCGGGCTCTTCGCTGGCCATGGCAGAACACTGACATTCCTGCCTTGCAATGTCCTTGCAGGAAATCACGCACAGAACGAGCAGTATGGCTGGTGGCATTGTCAAGCTGGAGGGTCATGTCAGGATGAGCCTGCAGGAAGGGTACCACATGAGGGAGGTCTTCCCTGTAACACACAGCGTTGAGATTGCCTGCAATGAGCTCAGTCCGATGATGCTGTGACACACTGCCCCAGACCTTGACAGACCGTCTACCTACAAAATCGATCCCGCTCCAGAGTACAGGCCTCGGTGTAAGGCTCATTCCTTTGACGAAGTGCGAATCCGACAATCACCCCTGGTGAGACAAAAACGCGACTCGTCAGTGAAGAGCCCATTTTGCCAGTCCTGTCTGGTCCAGCGATGGTGGGTTTGTGCCCATAGGCAACGTTGTTGCCGGTGATGTCTGGTGAGGACCTGCCTTTACAACAGACCTACAAGCCCCCAGTCCAGCCTCTCTCAGCCTATTGTGGACAGTCTGATCACTGATGGAAGGATTGTGCGTTCCTGGTGTAACTCGGGCAGTTCTTGTTGCCATCCTGTACCTGTCTCGCAGGTGTGATGTTCGGATGTACGATCCTGTGCAGGTGTTGTTACACGTGGTCTGCCACTGCGAGTATGATCAGCTGTCTGTCCTGTCTCCCTGTAGCGCTGTCTTAGGCGTCTCATAGTATGGACATTGCAATGTACTGCCCTGGCCACATCAGCAATCCTCATGCCTCCATACAGCATGCCTAAGTCATGTTCACACAGATGAGCAGGGACCCTGCTCATCTTTCTGTTGGTGTTTTTCCAGTCAGTAGAAAGGCCTCTTTAGTGTCCTACGTTTTCATAAGTGACGTTAATTGCCTGCCGCCTGTCTGTAAGTGGTTAGTGTCTGGTTCATTAATTGTTCATTGAACAAGCTTGGGAAACAGTGTTTAAACCCTTTATAATGAAGATCTGTGAAGTTTTGGAATTTTAATAAATTATCTTTGAAAGACAGGGTTCTGAAAAAGGGACATTTCTTTTTTTTGCTGAATTTACAAGTACAGGGTAATGATAAAGGGATCTCGGCAGAGCCTCCAAAGTAACACATCCTTGTCATAATCAGGGTCAAATCTGGTTGTGGTCTAAAAGGGGTGGTCTTGGGTTGAAAATGAAATAACCCTAGGTGTGTACTCATTTCCAATTCAAATACCTTTAGAATAACCTAACCCATTATCAGACACACTACAACAAAATGAACACAGCAAATACACATTAAACATAATCCTATCAGTATGGCACTAAGTCAACCAATAGACTTAGAGCTCACCCCAAACTACTTCGACACACGGTACGCACAATACACATCTCTGCCGCTTACAGAGTTAACCTTATACTAGCAAGTCATCTGGCTTGGGTGAACTAGTTGGAAGCCAATATTAGCTAGTAGTGTCGCATCTTCATACAGGACGCAGAGGAAACTCAAGAATTGCTAGAGTCGCTATCTGGAAGAGGGGATGTGATGGTGCTTTGATGGTGATACTGATTTACTTGGAATTCAAGGCACAATAAACCTACGTGGCTACCACAGCATTCTGCAGCCATACGCCATCCCATCTGGTTTGTGCTTAGTGGGACTATCATTTGTTTTTCAATAGGACAATGACCCAAAACACACCTCCAGGCTGTGTAAGGGCTTTTTGACCAAGGTGGAGAGCGGTAAAGTACTGCATCAGATGACCTTGCCTCCACAATCACCCAACCTCAACCCAAATGAGATGGTTAGGAATGAGTTGGACCGCAGAGGGAAGGAAAAGCAGCTAACAAGTGCTCAGCATGTGGGCACTCCTTCAAGACCGTTGGAAAAGCTTTTCTCGTGAAGTTGGTAGAGAGAATGCCAAGAGATTGCAAAGCTGTCATCAAGGTAAAGGGTGGCTACTTTGAAGAATCTCAAATATATTTTGATTTGCTTAAAACTTGTTTGCTTACTACATGATTCAATGTGTTATTTCATAGTTTGTGTCTTCACTATTACTCTACAATGTAGAAAATAGTAAAAGAAAACCCCTTGCATGAGTACCTGTGTCCAAACATGACTGGTACTGTAAATACAAATATATATATTCTAAACTTAAGTTAAAAAAAAATACAATTTGTTTTGCAATTTTGAGAGTCCAAAAAGGTGTGGAGACCAAATTTTTTTTTATTATTAATTTTTAAAACTTATTTTGGAAGAAATAGGGAATTATTTGAGAAGTGCAGGGGTGCCAATATATTTTGCCACAACTATATTGGCCTATATACCTTTATAACCTATATGGGTGGGCGAGCTGGACTTGCCATGGATTTCTTGGCGTTGTTGTAGTAAGGGTTACAGCCGATGCTCATCACCATCTTGTGGATGTCTCCGTTGTCCACGCACGCCCAGCCATAGTAGATTCCTGTGCTGATGTCGCCAGGCAGGAGCTCCACCACAGAGTCTGTGAAGTTGGCTGATCAGAAGAGACATTCAAGTGACATTACAGGGCTTGACATTAATTTTTTCAGCCACTTGTCCTTCAGACAAAGTCAGTAACACCATGAGCCAAAATGGTGAAGTACATAGGGATGTGAAATTATTTTCCGTCCCGTTCTGTGAGCTTGTGTGGCTATCACTTCGCAGCTTAGCCGTTGTTTCACCTAGACCTTTCCACTTCACATTAACAGCACTTACCTCAGCACTTTGACTGAGGCAGCTCTAGCAGAGCAGAAATTTGACTGACTTGTTGCAAAGGTGGCATCCTCTGACGGTGCCACGTTCAATAGGATGCCATGTTCAAAGTCACTTAGCTCTTCAGTACGACCATTCTACTGCCAATGTCTGTCTATGGAGATTGCACAGCAGTGTGCAAGATTTTATACACCTGTCAGCAACAGGTGCAGCTGAAATAGCAGAATCCCCTAATTTGAAGGTGTCCTCATCCTCTTGGTCATGTAGTGAACCTTTAACATCATGTCAAATGTTTCAGGCATGTCCACTAGCTAGCTAGTAAAATAGTACAACTTGGCTAGGCAACTTATCTAGTTCGTTCATTAAGTGTGAATGCCCCAGAAGCCGGTGTTGAGGATATATTGGCACGTTTGCCATGATGGCTTCTCGGGAATTATCCCTTTTATAATATGGGTTAGCAACATATTCAAATATGATTGACGTATTGTCATCAAAAGCTACATTTTGGTTATTTTATTCATACAATGTCATCCTTCCACAATATATAGCCCCGACACAAATCTAGGGTTGCTTCCCAAGCCGGCTGGTCGTTCGTTCTGTCGGTTGACAGAGACGCGACCCAGTCGTCCAGTCTGTTTTTCCATTGCCATATAGTCTGGAAACGTTCTTATCCCTTGCTTGCTAGCTATACACTACAGTAGTAGCTGCATTTGTTAAAACGGTTGTCTAGTGACATTTAACAACGAGGCACGATTTCGCCAGGCATAGAAAAGAAAAAAAGCTCTCTCGTTAGCTCTTCTAAACAACAGCGTCCTATCTAACTGTAGGGTGACCAGAAGTCCCCGTTTTTGGTTGCCTGTCCCCGGAAATGTCCCCGTTTTTAACAGACCGCAAAGTGAAATATTTTACTTGGCAAGAAAGACCGGGCAGCAGAGCCTACCGGTTGACGTCTCAATCGCGTTGTGCTTGTTTAGGCCAACAGAGGGGGGTGCTCGCTATAGCAACTTCATTCACTCTTCTTCTACTAACTACTTGCTCGCGATAGTTTTAGAGAAAACTGCTGTGGAAAATAAGGCCAGAAGCAAGTGTCAAGTGAATCCACAACATCACCACAAACGTCTTTTCAAGCCAGGTACGTTACAATCATTTGAGATACTAGCTAGTGATGTTATGTCACAATTTATTATCTAGATAGATGATCTGCTCTATAAGGTTATGCTAGCTAACGTTAGCTATGTAGACTAAGTTGGTTAGCTAGCTACTGTTATGGTAGCTAGGTTAAAAAACGTTCACATGTAAACATGCAGTGGACGGGCTATTTTGAAAATATGATTATATTAAATGAATGCACTATTAATTATGATAATATTTTTGTAGATTGCAATTAATGGTTTGGCATTATCATAAGTAGTGAAAATATATTTAGAAATGTTCATGATAACAGTAGCCGTGGAGAGGAAGACTGGATACGAAGAAGAGTGAAGGAGACAGGAAGAAATGTATGATTACAGAGCCTGCCAATTTATCATTCCAAACAATGTTTTTCAGACTAAATACAAAAATGAGGCAAGCAATGGGAATCTGTTAACCAAAGTATTTTATCTAATAGTATGCTATTTATTAATACAGATTGGAGAAGGAAAAATTAATGGAGTAAAAAGAGTGAAGCAAGGAGAGTGTAGAAGAGATGAGGTGGAAAGTTTAAGAAGGAAAGGAAGGAAGACGAGTGAAGAAAAGAGAATAAAAAGTTGAGTAAGAAGAGTGACACAATGAGAGTGAAGAGCAGACAGAGGAGATACAATGACTCTTTCCAAGAAACGGAAATGCACTCTTTCTTATGAAAAACAGAGAGAATTTCCATTTATAAATCGAATGGTTCACTGCACCCTTTGTAATTCCTCTCTTTCAATTGGCAGCCGGAGAAGAACGGCAGTGGTAGAACATCAGCAGACGAAAAAGCATAAAGCCTCTGGAGGGCCTGTGTTAGTATGCCCTCTGGCTGAGATGCAAAGAAAGTTCAAGGAGGGGCTACAAGAATGGTCAGATTAATATTGCCATTGAGAAAATTCAAAACAAAACGAGACATTACCTTTTTCAAGGTCAGTCTCGCAAAAAGACGCATTCTTGCGTTCTAACTACCCGCTATTCAAAGTGCTCTGAACAAATTAAGGGAATTGTTCAAACATTGGCACATCCTAAAATCCGATGATAGTCTCGGTAATGTGTTTTCGGACCTCCCTTGGTCGTATTCTCGCGGGGCAGAAATCTCAGAGACCAATTGGTAAACTCTGATTTACCACCAAGATATTCCTGAACAACGTCTATTTGTGCCCCTACTGAATGGAAATTACAAATGTAATGGCTGTGCTCAATGCAATGGCACTTATAAATGTAGATCCTTCAAACACCCACAAACAGGGAAATCGATCCCAATAAAAGGTGTTATTACGTGCTCCACTAAGGCAGTTATTTAGCTTAACTTGTCCTTGTGGTAAAAATGATGTAGGTAAAACAAAGTGAATTAAAATTACGTTTTTCAGAGCATCGTAGCACCATTATTTGGATATGTTCATATTTTCACCATTAAGAGTAGAAAGACTGAAGGACTTTTGTGAGTTTTTTTGGCCAGGAGTACCATGACATTTTAGGACACAGCAATGTTCGCTGGCTGTCCATGCTCCCTGCTCTAGAAAGAGTGCTGAAAATGTATGTGCCATTGAAATCCTTTTTTATTTCTGAATACAAATGCCCTGTTGTCCTGCGAACAATGTTCGAAGATCCACTGACTGAACTTTGGCTGGCCTTTGTCAATGGAAACCTGACCGTATTCAGTGACACAATCAAGATGCGTAAAGGCCAGGACCGCTGTGCTGTGGAGTCCGCTGCAATTCGGAGAAACTTTGAGTCAAAATTGACTGCAAGACGTGACGACAACTTCATTACAGTTTGTCAGAGGACTTCTGAGAGAGCTAGAGGAAAATGGAGCCATGTCTAAAGAGAGCTTTCTCAAAACATCCCAATCGTTCTTCACTATGGCTGTGAACTACTTGCAAGCATGGGGAAAGCACACAGATAATCTAAAAGATTTGCATTGTCTCCTTTTAAAAAGGAAACCTCTGCGTTAAGAGATCCAGAAGGTACACTGCAGGAAAAATACCCCCATGTGACCATCAATGAGGATGCATTGTGTGACGAGGTTACTGGCCTGCAAGAGTTCCTAAAAGGGGGGGGGGGGGAGAAATCGCTTGAAGAATGGTAAACATCTGAGACACAGCTTAGTCAGAGAGGGAGTACGGTGGTTACCACTAGTGACATCCCACACACTAACCTAGCTAGATTAGCGTCTGTTGTCATGTGCTTACCTGGAAGTAATGCACCAGTCGAGAGAGTGTTCTCCCAAATGAATGATATGGACAGCAGCAAGAAATAGATTCACTGTTCCTACCATCAAGACCATGCTTATTGTGAAGACAAACATCAACCTCCCCTGCCAGGAGTTCATGGAGAAGCTGGCCAAAGACAGAGCAATCCTGAAGAAAATACATTATTCTGAGAAATAGAGATCAGGTTGGTATGATAAGTATATTATGTAGTTACCAATCTCATCAGCATCTTATTTCTTTATTAAGTATTTCACATACTATTGTGTGTTTTTTCAATTTTGCTCGTGTTCTATTCTGCTCTTATTCTAGCAGGACCACTGAATGGCTGTCCAGATCAGACAGTTGTCTTGTCTGTAGTGTTTCTGTAATATAGTTGTCTTCGCTGTCTGTCACAGTGTGCCTGTTAGACTAAATACATAAAACCGGAATTTGACCCCTTTCTTATGTCATAGATAATAACATTGGATATTTTAATTATATATTGACTGACGAACTGGAAATGGACAGATTTCTGAAATGAAAACCGGCGACACCTTAAACTAACATGGCGAATAACACAATAAACATCTAACTGAAGCTGGAAATCATGCAAACTAGCTGCACTTATTTTTTAAAAAATAATTGTATGGACATTTTGTATATAGATCCATAAAAATGAACTGATTCGTGATTTCGACTGACTGAGAAACGCAGCCTGACTCGCTCGTCCCGACCCCATACACATGCATTACTATGGGACAGTTGGAGACAGAATTTGAATATTGAAACAATGTTGCAAATGTCAGAAGATTGATACAAATCGCCGCTGTTAAACTAAATGCTAGTCTAAAAGAAATGAGAGAATGTCTAGATGTGCTTTCTATAGTGGAGACCAAGTTTATAACTTCCCTGCCTGGGTCGATAATCCAGGCTGTATCACAACTGGCCGTGATTGGGAGTCCATAGGGCGGCGCACAATTGGCCCAGCGTCGTCTGGGTTTGGCTGGTGAAGGCGTCATTGTTAATAAGTAGTAGTTCTTAACACTTACCTAGTTAAAATGTTAAATTCAATAAATATTTAAAAAATAAAAGGACAGTGGATTGCGCAGTCAGAAGGAACAGAGTAAATAGGCATTTTAACGTCATAGATTTAGCCAGTGGTCATTTGTGGAACAGACACCGGCTGGAACGCGCGTTTAACCAATCAGCATTCAGGATTAGATCCACCCGTTGTATAGCTGTAGTTATCGGTTTCGCGCATGGATTTGTTCTACTGTTTCCTTTAAAATGATTTTCAGTCATAACAAAGAGCCAGCTAAAATACTAAATGAACTAACTAGCTAAAGTGTTAGCGCGATACAAGGCCTATACAATCTCTAACTAGCTGCCAACAGCAGTAATGTTAGCTATCTAAGCAGTGAAGTCAAATCATAATTATCAAACCACATGCGGGTGAAGCATACCGTTAACAAACATATCTAGAGGATACCGTTCGCTACGTTTAACATTACCTGTGAGAATTCCTAGTTCTTTGCTTCTTCGTCCGAATCCTCGAACGACTTCCCCCCGGCAGAAATACGGAAGATTCTTCATGTCTGCTCTTTTCCAACTGGAGACGACTTTCAACAAACGTTAGCTAAATTGTTAACGAGTTGTGTAGTAAGCTACCTAGTCAAGCCTAGTTTCTAAAAAAGCGTGCTGTAACGTTAGCTAACTCGACACACACTGGTGAGGATGACCTCGAAACGAAAGACAACTAGCTAGCTAACCACTGACAACCGCAGGAAGAGATTATTCCCACGCAATTCCAACAAGGACCACAGTTCGTATTTTATTGTTTATTGACCGGCGAAAATTACAGAACAATTAATTTAGCTAAACTAGCTAGGTAACGTTAGTTTGAGATGCTTTGGTCAAGTACCTAGCTAAGTGAGCCTATTTCAATTTGTAATTGAGGTCGACGCTGCTCGGTGTTTTTCTAATTTAACCTATGAGAATGAAATCGACGATGCTCAGTGGTTTGCTGCAATCTGGTCTCAGAGCATATAGTATTATTCTGTACGTACTTCTTGTTCGGTGGGATTTATCAGCAGTGGGCGTCCAACGTTTTCGTGCATTACCGCCACCTACTGTACTGGAGTGTGGGTCAGAGACAGGGAGAAACTAAAACCTACCTGCCAGCCCTGTTACCATAACAAAATACCTTTAAAAAAAGTGTTCAATACTCAATATATTTGTTCAAATCATTTCCTGTAGCCCCTTCTTCCTCATACTAGATTTGTCTCTCGTACACTGTGATACTACCCACACTGTAGCAATACATGCTCCATGGTCTCTGTTTCCTGGCAATAATCATGCTTTCCTATCACATTTAAAGTCTTATTCAAGCGGCGTTGGCTCACCCTTAATCTTGTAAAATAGCATACTCTCTATCCCTTCCTTCCATCCTACTTAAATAAATGCCTGCCCTTAGTATCTCAATTATACTGTATGTAAATCCGAGACACTCCATTTATGTTATGTTTCATATGGTATGTATTAATGGCCACCACTAACTTCGTTTGTTACAATTCTTAATATACATTACAAATCGCAAAATGTACAATATGCTACTAATTTGCCAAACATACAATATGCTATGAATTTGCAAAACGTATAGTATGTTACAAATTATAGCTAGGTCACTAACATTAGTTAGTTGGCTAACTTTGGCTATGGGTTAACGTTAGAGTTAAGTAACCATCTGTCTATGTAATCATACCAAACATAACATATCAAACTAATGTAGAGGTCCGGAATTACATTTATTATGTTACGTCTAGTCTATGAGACCAGGCTATTTATTTAGGCTAACCATTAGCATTTGCACTGGAGAGCTGCGTGTTACCACAGCCAAAGTTAGCGTTTTGGTCTTACTTTAAGGTTAGCAGTGTGGTTAGGTTTAAAATCACAATTTAAGAAGATCAATTGTAGATATAGGCGGGATTTACGACTTTATGGCTGTGGTAACTAGTGACGCCCTGTACTTGGTAGCTAACTGACCTCGTACCCACCCCAAGGCTCTCATCCAATGACTGCTCTCATCCATTTACGTATAATCCGCCTCTTTACCTCTACACAACTCCAGAAGTGCTTGGTCTCAAAGGTCGACAATGTTATTGAGGCACAGTATGACGGAGGCGTATAATACATCAGAATTGAAGTTGAAATTATTTTATGTCCAGGATTTCTCCAACTTGGAGAGGACTCTGTTACCTTCAGTTTACAAAAAAAGAAACGTATTCATGACAATAGGTTTACCAATCTCACGTCCATTTTCTACATCAATTATTCACCGAGTAATACACTACAAGGTCCTACACATATGCCACTAGATGACGCTGTAAAACGAATGAATGCACCTAATCCTCTGAATGAAATTGTGTAGTCCAGGGGTAGGCAACCCAGTTCCTGGAGAGCTGCAGGGCATGCCTGACTTAGCTTCAACCGACCTGGAAGACCAGGTGTGTTGAATTTAGTCACTGAACTGATCAATTAGCTCAGGTGGTCAGTTCAATGATTGACTAAACTCAACACACCTGGTCTTGGTCCATTAAAGCAAAATCTTGCATTCCCTGTGGCTCTCCAGGAACAGGGTTTCCTATCACTGGCATAGGCCTATTTCTATTTACATAGAGCATCTATACACTGAGTGTACAAAACATTATGAACACCTGCTCTTTCCATGACAGACTGACCAGGGCCCTCTTTCAGAAAGTGGGTTTAGTGAAAACTCAAGTCAATTGACTCAGAGTTGAAGGAAACTCTGGGTTTTCGGTTTCACAAAGCCAGTTCAGCTTAACTCGGAGTCAGTTACTATGGCAACATACTCCATGAAGTTAACCTGCCAGGGAGCAGGTTTTCAACTAACCCTGAGTTTCTCCTCTTTAGCTGAAGCCTGAAGGAGGTGTCAGACATGGTATGTCCTTTTCTTGAAGAGCCAGTTGACATAGAAGCACAAATACTTCACAGAAATCTCCTTCAGGAGAGGATGATCAGACCCCGCTTGGATGTTTTATAATTCTCTGATTATCTGTTTGAGTGTTTCTGCACAATCGATCATTCATCTGAACAATATTCTCAGCCCTCATATCATTCACATGAAATGTCGTGGACATGCTCCCAGTTCGGGAAAAAAAAATATTTGTGTTGCACTTTTTTTTTGCCAAAGGGAGTTTTCTATATAACATCGGTGACGCTGAGCATATTTCCAAGGCACCAGTCTGTCACGCTGTCAGAAATGTCTCTTGCGCTGAAACGTTCACTGTACACTTTTGTGGTGTCCAAGTCACAGACCCACAAGACTCAAATAATTCCACATAATTGCAGATATCAGTCAAAGCAACAATTAATTTAGTATAAAGCTTTGAGTACCCCTGTCAGCCCTATTTGCTGACCCCTTACCCTGAGCCCGGCCCACAGCAACTTTATAACTTGGTTCACTGCAGGACACGAGCCAGGGTAGAGATGACCAGTGGGATGCTCAAGGCCCGGTTCCAGTGCCTTCATAGGCTCAGGGCCACCCCAGAATGAGCATTTGACATTATTGTGGAATGTGTGATTCTCCACAACATTGCCACAATTGGAGCAGAACAATGTCATACTCAACCAGTGAATGAGCCTGACCACCCTGCTGATGCATGAGATGGAAGAGACAACATGCTACCATTTCTGATTGACCCATCACCTCCGCAGTGTCAAAGACAATATGCCTTTCTTATTATGAAATATTCTTTTTTTCCCTGCAAGTACAAATGCAGTAGTTAATATGTTTTGTTGTTGTTCAAACAAGTAAAGTCATCCACCTGTGGGCACCTCACCCATCTTTAGCTGATGTCCCAGCAGTTGTATTTTTTAGCATCTGCAGCCTTGTGGTCAATTTCTAAATGACATTTTTCAATTTGTTTCTTTAAGTACACCTTTTTCACAGGGAGATATAGGAAAACAAATTACATTGAATTTCACAGTGCCAGGTCTACTTAGTATCATTGTAAGTCATGGGCCAAAGCTGAAAATCTTAGGTAAGTTGTGCTGTCGAGGTGGATGCACCCTCTTCCTCACTAATTTCCAGCATTGCTCTGTTAGAGAAAAAGGTGCAAGATTTATTATGGTACAACACTATCATCAACTGTTAGATGTTATTTAAGGTGTGAACCTCAATAGGCCTCTCTGTGGCCGCTGACAAGCGGTCTTCATCCTCCTGTAATGAAAAATAACAATTTTGGTGTTCTACTCTAACCCATTATGAAAAATCTGTGGACTATTAAGAGTATTTACAACTGCATGGAGGTCTGTTATGACAGAAGGCTCCAGACAGATTACACCACCATTCTAATTTGTGTAATCGTAAAAAATTAAGTATATTATATTTGACAAATTTCGTCATTGTTGAATATGTTGTGAAATACTTTATGTGCACAACTAGTTAACAACAGAACTTGCAACCAGACCTTTAGAAGTAGTTAGGTACTGTATGTGTTTACTTCACAGCAGAACAAAATAAAGATTATCCCTTTAAACAAGTTTTGACAGTGAATTTAGAAATGAATATGAACAAAAGAAATACACTTAAACTTGATTGGTTCATCTTCCCTAGGCCTCCTGCATCAATTTACATAATTTGTATACTTTTGGGTTGCTGCAGTTCAGTGTTACGGCTCTCTTATACCCACTCAGAGAGAGGTAAGAAAACTCAAAACCAGTCACCAAAGGAGATATGGGATAAAAAGGCAAGAATTCACATGGTCATGGATAAATATTGCACAATTCATGTTAGCAGAGACCTTGAAGAGTAGGTGGGAGTGGTAGTGCTTTTACACCTGCATTGTTTGCTGTTTGGGGTTTTAGGCTGGGTTTCTGTACAGCACTTTGAGATATCAGCTGATGTACGAAGGGCTATATAAATAAATTTGATTTGATTTGATTAGTAAAGTAAAATGTTTAAAGGCTAAAAAGCAATAATATAATATAATAATATAATAAATAATCATTTGTAAAAATGTTTTCAACCAGGCAGTTATTGTTAATGTTAATATAAGTAATCTTTTTATAAACAATCCTTATTTTGGTGACAAATGTGATTGCATTGTTGACAGCACACAACAATGCATCATAAATGCCTCTTGGGATCAATTAATTGATATTCAGACAAAAGATCGGCAATAAAATAATGCCTATAATGGTTATAAAAAATGGATTTTGTCAAATGTTGTGTCAAAAGGTAGTCGGAACATGGATCATTTGAAATTTTAGAAAAGTATTTTGTGTTATGTTGTACTACACACCGCCTGGAAACATTCATTTCAATGTATTTAAATATTCATGTTTGGACAAACAATTACCATAATTTGTTCAACTTTGACACCCCATCCCCATTTAGCAAGAGTTACAAAAGCCATTGAAGCAGACCTAAAGTAATTCATGCACTATTGTTGAAATGAGTAAAAATGCTATGCAAATTGTCATTATAACATGCCATTGCTGGTATGACCCTCTTGACTTTTCTTAAATTTGTTATTTTTTAAAATGAATTTTACCCTTTTTCTCCCCAATTTCGTGGTATCCAATTGTTTAGTAGCTACTATCTTGTCTCATCGCTACAACTCCTGTACGGGCTCCGGAGAGACGAAGGTTGAAAGTCATGCGTCCTCCGATACACAACCCAACCAAGCCGCACTGCTTCTTAACACAGCACCATCCAACCCGGAAGCCAGCCGCACCACTGTGTCGGGGGAAACACCGTGCACCTGGCAACCTTGGTTGGCGCGCACTGCGCCTGGCCCGCCACAGGAGACGCTGGTGCGCGATGAGAGAAGAATTTGGTGGCACAGCTGG
This sequence comes from Oncorhynchus keta, assembly GCF_023373465.1. Classification (NCBI taxonomy): domain Eukaryota; kingdom Metazoa; phylum Chordata; class Actinopteri; order Salmoniformes; family Salmonidae; genus Oncorhynchus; species Oncorhynchus keta. The sequence continues at coordinate 8,486,745 of NC_068445.1, read as the reverse complement.
CGCTGCAGTACAGCTCCCTTAACCACTGCGCCACCCGGGAGGCCCTCCTCTTGACTTTTCAACCGCCTCTGTAATTTCCAAAATATTGTAAATTCTTGAGTTGTTAGTAATAGGAATTTAAGATGAAACATATTTTTCAAGAAGAGACAGTTAAAGGGTTATGATGATTGGCCTGCCTATAACTAATTTGTGTACATCTTCATGACTACAAATGTAAATTAAGAAGTGCTCAAGGGGTTCTTTCTCTATTTTTCCATAGTTCTTTGGCACTCAGCGGGACTGGGATTATAAACTCAGGCAGAATAGTGGCATGCCACATTTACAGTTTAAACCACAATGACATCCCGGAATATCAACTTGGAGAACTGATGTCGTTTGACACTCACCCTGAATAAAGACATGTTAATTAAGGTAACTTCACTAGATAGCCTGCAATAGTGATATTAAAAACCACCCGGTAAAAATCGTCATTACATTGCCCCTTCTTAGATGGCATTGAGGAGACTCTCAAAGTTGCTGCTCAGTGCAATGCTGGTATCCATTGGTATCTGGATGCTTACCCAGCTCGGTTCTGTTCAGGTGAACCTGTACAACAATGGCTAGAGCTGGCTGCAGTTCTCAGATGCAGAACCACATTCCGCAGGACGACAGTGACTGCAGCGCCACCCTGCAAGGAGACATGATGGACATCGAACATGCCAAGGTCCTGTCAATTACACGCAGCTTCCTCAACAGCATGCAGTTCCCGGACAAACACTACTGTACCTGGAGCTGACCAGGGGTACCTGGAGATCCCCGTAAATCTTGAGGAGGAGCACTTCCCTTTGGCCTTCTCGCTGGTCGTCCACCACAAGGTGAACTTCGAGAGACTGCTCGCCTCCCAAAACATGTACTGCGTCCACGTGGACAAGAAGGCCAAAGCGTCCGTTCTTGCCTTTGTCATAGCTATCACGTCCTGCTTTGACACAGTTTCTTTGGCCAGCCATCCGTTAAAGTGTGGTGTACCCAAGCTGGAGTTGAGTCCACGCTGACATCCATTGCACTGGTGATCTGTACAGGCATAGCCCTCACTGGAAGTATTTAATCAACCTCTGTGGCCAGGACTTCCCCATCAAGACCAACCAGGAGATTGTGCGCAGCCTGCAGGCACTGGCTAGGGGAAACATCATGCAGTCAGAGTCCATGGCTAGAGGTAAGAAGGTCTGCTGGAAGATGTTGCGGCAGGTTGTTGATGGCAAAATTCAAGGAACAGAGCAGGACAAAGACACAGACACGGACCCCATTGCTATCAGATGTCTGGAGGAGTATCTTAGACTGGCAGAAATACACAAAAGAAAATCATTTGTATCCTCTGAAATGTGATTCAAAGTTAGAATGAGATAAAGAAGGATACGACAGTGATGTCATGAATCTCAAGTCATCAGGAAGTACATCTGCATTGGGAACCAAATCAAAACTTTTATGGCGCCATCTCTGTCTTATCCTTCTTAATGTCGTACTAGATATGTTTTCATTTGGAAAAATAACCCAGGAGTTCTATCAATCTTTTACATTTCCTGGTGATTTCCTGTCTTACCTTCATATTCTGATCGTTTATTTAACAAGGAAAGTAAAACCACAATGTGATTTGTAAATAGGGTGTTGGTATTGATAGTTTTCTTAAATATATTTCATTGACAGATGATAGGTAATAAACTTGCTGCTTGGCGTCACCCTGAGAGAGTTTGTCAAATTAACGTTGTATCGTTGCTGCAGCAAAATCATTTTGAAAAATAAAATGTTTTTTTTTGCCCCCAACTGTATGTCATTAGAAATAACTTAGTGATTGACAGATTGACAGGTTTTAAACAATTTATTACATTTCGAAAGCATGTTTCTTCAAATGAAATCCAATTTCTTTCAAAAACTCTCAATCCCCATTACTTCCCAAAATATATGTCAGTTCCCCTTTAAATACTCATGCTTACTCACTGCCAAAAGTTACAGTTTATGCGTTATATGTTGTTTTGAACACTGCCTGCGAAGAAATCATAACTTGGGGACCTTCTGGGTTCTTGCTTCTGTGCCTCTTTCTTGTGGGGATAGACTAATAATGAATCATACATGGTAGAATAGCCCCCTCTCTTCACCACAGGTGTGTGAAGGCAGGACAATGTGGTCTACTCTAAACCGCAGGATCATACGTCACGGGCCAAAACGGATAGCAGGCACCAAGGAATAATCAAACACCGGAATTCACTCTCTTATCCACTCTGTGAGAAAGAGAGAGGGGGGGAGAGAGAATCTTCGTTAGACTTGGCGGCATGTAGCCTAGCGGTTAATTGTAGTGTGCCAGTAACCGAGAGGTTACCGAGAGGTTACCCGAGCCGACTAAGGTTAAACATCTGTCGTTTGTGCCCTTGAGCAAGGCACTTTACCATAATTGCTCCTGTAAGGCGCTCTGGATAAGAGTGTCTGGTAAATGACTATAGTATGGGCATAGTGTTTTGTGAAAGTGTGAGAATGTTACTCTATGAAGAAAGATTTAGAAATGTCAAGAGGGATATGTCGTCATTGGTTATAAGAGGGAGCTTCAAGGGGATCCGTGTGAGAGAGTCAGAGACTATGCCTTCAAGGAATTCCTCACATGCAAATGATTTAGCTTGTAGCTTGTTCCAGTTGAGCCTTTAGTGTTAGATAACATTGACATTAGGGCTCAAGTCTCGTGAGCTGGCTGAGGGGATACTATATTAGTGCTCTAACCTTAGATGGAAAAAGGCTTAGACCTAAATACATTTACTGTTAATGTATGATACATACAACAGAAATTCTTCGTCCTGTCTTGATCAGTGTCAAAGGTTAAGGGTTAAGGGTTAGTAAAGGATGAGAAACACACCAAGGGGTAAAGCGCACTGTCAGTACGCATGCAGCTAGTTCAGCTCATCCTGGGCTATAAGGGGTTAAGAGGGTTAGGAAGGGAAAAGAGAATGCTAAAAAGATACAGTTGTGCCCGCTGAAAAGTTTTTTGCCACCTGTGCCGGGATGAAGGCGAGTTCCTTGTGGCAGCAAGTACAATTGCATGTTTGTCGAGTAAGTTTGATAAAAGTTGCATTAAATGAATTAATCTTAAAACATTGTTGAGTATTTATTGAATTCACATTGGGATATTAAAACACAACATGTTCCCACACTTAGAAAACACCACCGGTGCAGTTACCCACGCTTTGCGACAACACTGTGCTGCGACCTAACTTTTCAACGCACCGAACTGTAGGCAGGGGTCTACGGTCAGTTGGGGTGGATTATGGGTGAAGGAGTCCCGGAGAGGTCAAACAAGTTGATCATCAAATAGAGAAAAGAAAATACCTCATGCAGAGATCAGAAACAACCAATCACAGGACAGGACACATTCTTACATCTCACACAGACCGTGGGTGAGGTCATCGGATTAAATCAGCCTGGGCGTAGGGGGGAGGGGTGTTAGTGCCAGGAGGTAGGGCCAGTCTGAAAATACATGGGGGGGTAAGGGAACTCAACCAACACAGGCAGACCTTTTGAGTTTACCTCATACATGCAAATGTCTGTATACCCCTCTCCTCTTCGTACCTTAGACAGGAGTAGAGAAAGGCATGAGGGGTACAGTTAGTGAGTGGACACAACACAGAGGATTCATCCTCCCTCCCAACCAATCACTATGGCTCGGTTTCCCTCAACTCAGCACAGGAACATCCACAGGGTTATTATGTCTCAGCTCTGTTCTGTCTTTCACATGTCTCCAATGACATAGTGTCCAGGTTACAGTGGATACAGCAGGTCTCCTTTGACTCTCTACACGTCAATGAGAAATCATCCAAAGGCCTTTGTAGTCTATACATGCATTCTTGTTGCTCTCAGCCAATCATTTCCTTCCATCGGTCTGACTATTTTTAATGAAGCTTTATTTAACCATTTGAGTGTAAAGGGATGCTTCGGGGATTTATCTACTTCCTCAGAGTCAGATGAACTGATGGATACCATTTTTATGTCTCTGCATCCAGCATGAAGGAAGTTAGAGGTAGCTTTGTGAGCCTGTGCTAACTAGTGTTAGCGCAATGACTGGAGGTCTATGGTATATACTAGTTAGCAACTTCCTTCAAACTGGGCACAGAAGTATAAAAATGGCATCCACCAGTCCATATGACTCTGGGAAATTAGATAATGTGCTTAATTTCCAAAATACTGAAATATTCCTTTAAGGACAAATTCTTAGTTACAATGACAACATGGCAAGTTGACCTAAAACAGGGATAAGCAAATTGGAAGACGATGTCATGCTGGATTTAGTTATTTTCCTTTTAAATCAGCATCTGTCCCCTGGCATGGGCCGGAGTTGGCTATCCATGATCTGGAATGAATGTCCCCTCAGTCTATCCCCCTCAATAACAGCCAGTAGTGCAACATTTTACAGTAATTTTATGGTTCCCCCCAAAAAGGCCCACACCACACTATTATGCTCCTCATACCACCTTTTAACAGCGACAATGTTTTGTACCTGTGTGGATCTAAACATTGTCACTTTTTTAAATGTTGTATTACAGAATGTCAGTGTGATCTTATGCACATGCAATGTGTCAAGTGCTGTAAAGTTCAAGCCCCAAATTGGCTACTTTGTAAGATACTTTTTACAGAAATCTAGTTGTCTGATCATACTGTTTCCAAAACTAAAGTGGTGGAACTCCATTCCACTCTCGTTCCATGTGTGTGTGTGTGTGTGTGTGAGTTGTTACTTTATCTTTATGCTCACAATATCTTCACACTCACTCACTTGATAATGCTCTCAGGGATGTGCACATACTCCATTGGAATTAGCTGTCGTAGCTCCGCCAGGCTGTTCACATACTTTATCTTACTGCTGAACTTAGAACTGCAGAGAGAGACCGAGAGACAGAGAGAGACAGAGAGAGAGAAGTTGTGAGAAAGGTGGAGAGGTGGCAGAGAATGGAGGTGGGGGGGTGGGGGCAAAAACAAAGGCATGATAGAACACTTAAGTTAAAGCTGACAGGTTGATCAAATGCATTATTACTTATTATACAGTGCATTTGGAATGTATTCAGACCCCTTGAACTCCACATGTTACGTTACAGCCTTATTCTAAAATTGATTAAATGTTTTTTTCTTCTCGTCAATCTACACATAATGACAAAGCGAAAACAGTTTTATAGACAAAAAATAGAAATACTTTATTTTGAAGAATTCAGATCCTTTGCTATGGGACTCGAAATTGAGCTAAGGTGGATCCTGTTTCCAAATGACCACACTTGAGGATACCAAAACATTTCTGCAGCATTGAAGGTCCCCAAGAACACAGTGGCCTATATCATTCTTAAATGGAAGAAGTTTGGAACCACCAAGACTTCCTAGAGCTGGCCGCCCGGCCAAACTAAGCAATCGTTGGCAGAAGGGCCTTGGTCAGGGAGGTGACCAAGAACCCAATGGTCACTCTGACAGAGCTCCAGAGTTCCTCTGTGGAGATGGGAGAACCTTCCATAAGGACAAACATCTCTGCAGCACTCCACCAATCAGGGCTTTATGGAAAAGTGGCCAGACAAATCAAATCTTATTAGTTACATGCGCCAAATACAACAGGTACCGTACAACAATACCTTACAGTGAAATGCTTACTTATGAACCCCCAACCAACAATGCAGTTTCAAAAAATACGGACAAGAATAAGACATAAAAGTAACAAGTAATTAAAGAGCAGCAGTAATAGAAAGAATACATACAGGGGGGAACCGGTACAGAGTCAATGTGCGGGGGGGGGGGCAACAGTTAGTTGAGGTAGTATGTACAGGTAGAATTATTGAAGTGACTATGCATAGATGACAACAACAGAGAGTAGCAGCGGTGTAAAGAGGGGGAGGGGGGGGCAATGATAATAGTCTGGGTAGCCATTTGATTAGATGTTCAGGAGTCTCATGGCTTGGGGGTAGAAGCTGTTTAGAAGCCTCTTGGACCTAGACTTGGTGATCCGGTACCGCTTGCAGTTGTTGACCTGTTTAATTAAAGGTCTTACTCACATCGGCTGCGGAGAGAGTGATCACACAGTCGTCCGGAACAGCTGGTGCTCTCATGCATGTTTCAGTGCTATTAGCCTCTAAGCGAGCATAGAAGCAGTTTAGCCTGTCTGGTAGGCTTGTATCACTAGGCAGCTCTCAGCTGTGCTTCACTTTGTAGTCTGTAATGGTTTGCAAGCCCGGTCACATCTGACGAGCGTCAGAGCCGGTGTAGTATGATTTGATCTTAGTCCTGTATTGACGCTTTGCCTGTTTGATGATTCATCACAGGGCATAACGGGATTTTTTAGAAGCTTCCAGGTTAGAGTCTCGCTCCGTGAAAGCGGCAGCTCTAGCCTTTAGCTCAGTGCGAATGCTGCCTGTAATCCATGGCTTCTGGTTGGGGTATGTACATACAGTTACTGTGGAGACGACGTCAACGATGCACTTATTGATGAAGCCAATGACTGATGTGGTGTACTCCTCAATGCCATCAGAGGAATCCCGGAACATATTCCAGTCTGTGCTAGCAAAACAGTCCTGTAGCTTAGCATCTGCTTCATTTGACCACTTTTTTATTGATCTAGTTACTGGTGCTTCCTGCTTTAATTTTTGCTTGTAAACAGGAATCAGGAGGATAGAATTATGGTCAGATTTGCCAAATGGTTGGCGAGGGAGAGTTTTGTATGTGTTTCTGTGTGTGGAGTATAGTTGGTCCAAAGTTTTTTCCCTCTGGTTGCACATTTAACATCCTGATAGAAATTTGGTAAAACGGATACAAATTTCCCTGCATTAAAGTCCCCGGCTACTAGGAGCGCCACCTCTGGGTGAGTGTTTTCTTGTTTGCTTATGGCGGAATACAGCTCATTCAATGCTGTCTTAGTGCCAGCCTCTGACTGCGGTGGTATGTAAACAGCTACAAAAAATACAGATGAAAACTCTAGGTAGGTAGTGTGGTCTACAGCTTATCATGAGATACTCTACCTCAGGCGAGCAATAGCTTGAGACTTCCTTAGATATCAGGCACCAGCTGTTATTTACAAAAATACATAGTCCGCTGCCCCCTTGTCTTACCAGGAGCCTCTGTCCTACCATGCCGGTATAGCGTGTAACCAGCCAGCTGTACGTTGATAGTGTCGTCATTCAGCCACGACTCCTTGAAGCATAAGATGTTACTGTTTTTAATGTCCCGTTGGTAGTTTAACCTTCCGCATAGCTCGTTGATTTTATTCTCCAAAGATTACACGTTTGCTAGTAGAATGGAGGGAAGTGGGGGTGTAGTTGATCGCCTACAAATTCTCAGAAGGCAACCCACCCTTTGGCCCCTTTTTCTCCGCCTCCTCTTCACGCAAATTGCAGGGATCTGGGCCTGTTCCCGAGAAAGTAGTATATCGTTCGCGTCAGGGTTGTCAGACTCGTTAAAGGAAAAAAGGATACTGCCAGTCTGTGGTGAGTAATCGCAGTCCTGATGTCTAGAAGTTATTTTTGGTCATAAGAGACGGTAGAGGCAACATTATGTACAAAATAAGTTTAAAAGAGCAAGTTACAAACAACGCAAATAAACAAACAAAGAAATCACAATAGTTTGGGGACACGTAAAACGTCTGCTTTCCACCTCTACTATAAGCCATCTAATATAAGCCACTCCTCAGTAAAAGGCACATGACAGCCTGCTTGGAGTTTGCCAAAAGGCACCTAAAGGACTCTGACTATGAGAAACAAGATTCTCTGGTCTGATGAAACCAAGATAGAACTCTTTGGCCTGAATGCCATGCATAACGTCTGGAGAAAACCAGGCACCATCCCTACAGTGAAGCATGGTGGTGGCAGCTTCATGCTGTGGGGTTGTTTTTCAGCGGCAGGGACTGGGAGACTAGTCAGGATCGAGGGAAAGATGAACGGAGCAAAGTACAGAGAGATCCTTAGGTGATCAAATACTTATGTCATGCAATAAAATGCAAATTAATTACTTACAAATCATACAATGTGATTTTCTGGATTTTGATAAAAATTACAATTATGATAAAAATTGCAGACCTCTACATGCTTTGTAAGTAGGAAAACCTGCAAAATCGTCAGTGTATCAAATACTTGTTCTCCCCACTGTATAAGTTACCACACCCGGTCTCAGGGATGGTTAACTCTGGAAATTCCTTCGCTCTCTACAGAGTTATGTAAATCAGCTTTTAGTTTTTTTACACTGTATTTGTGGAACAATCTTCAAAATGCTCTTAAATTAGATGTCTGTGCCTCTAGGGCAATTCAGATTCCTAATTGAGGACCTTATTACTCATGAATGTGTTTTATATCTGTTTGCATTTCATATTCAATGTTTGGTATTTTGCTAAATTTTCCATAAATTCAGGGCTCTTCTGTAAAAGAGACATTGGTCTAAGTATGACTCCCTGGTTAAATAAAATACAAATAAATGTGTGAGAAAGTATGGGTATCTCCACCTTATGAAGGGTCTGATGATTCCCAACACTGTTCGGATAAACCAAGACGGATGGACAATGATAAAGGATTTCAGATTCTTCCTGAGCCTGACATGAGACATGAAAACAAAAGAAAACAAGAGTTAGTGAGAATTAAAGCATGAGTCTGTATGTACTGTGTGCATGTGTGTGTATGTGCATTTTTGGTTTTACTATCCTTGTGGGGACCAGAAGTCCTCACAAGGATAGTAAAACATGGATACATTTTGCCAGTTCCCACAAGGAAAAAAGGCTATTTTAGGTGTTAGGTTTAGAATTCTGGATTCGGGTTAGGTTTCGAGGATTTACCCAAAATCCAGAAACTCCTTAGTGATTCCATACAATGAAACAACTGCTGCGGCTTTGGTGGCAAGATGGCGGCGACCATCTGAAGCTTAATTTGTCAAAATTCTTCTTCTGAATTCTCAAATAAATACGGTTCGACGACATCGGCACCCCAGTAGTTTTCTTCATCGCAAGTATTTCATCGTCAGACATACAGTATTTGTAAGTTGTTGCTTACTTTGTATAACTAATGTGTAATGCTGTCTTCACTTCTCCTCCGAATAAAACGTGCATCTGCGCACACGCACAGTTGTTACCCATCTCCACTGCTGTGGCAGTTGGCTACATAAAATAATTATATCAAATAATCGCAAATGTTTTAGGTGGAAAAGTACACATTTCCTAACTCCAAACTGATAGTACTTTCACCAAAAATAGCTCTTTCGGCCGTAAATTTTCAGTAAAACAATGAATTTGTCCAAACTTCCCAGATTTCTGAATCATGGATTCACTGGCAACGGAGCATAGTGAGGCCTGCATCCAGCAACGTCACAAGTCACGTGACCCGTTTTTGCAGCTGTTTCAGAACAGCACTACAGGGACAGGAAGTGGGAGAGGGCTAACGCAGCAGTAGTTTCAATGTATGGAATTACTTGGGAGTTTCTGGATTTTAGGTCAACTTCTTTAAGGTTAGGATTAGGGAAAATAGGATTTTGGTCCCAAGAAGGATAGTGTGTGTGTGTGACTTGTTACCTCCTGTCAATCATATGGTAGCACTTCTTCATCCAACCTATTCCAGGCATCCTCCTGCGGGGTGTGGCTCCATTCAGATACACAATCATGTAGTCTTCAGCAACCATGAGCTCCAGAGTGCTGATCACATACCTGAACACACACACACACAATATTGTTGAGTGAGTTTTGATACATGATGATACAATACATGCGTGATACATGCTATGCTTATGGATCTACTGACTTGATCACAATCAATAGCACTTACAGGAAGAGGTTCTCCATGACGTAATGATAATCATCACAGTTACTGTCCGGTAGGAAGCACGCTGCAAACACGATGATGGCATTCAGGTCACCATAGTAACCTGAGGAGGAGAAGGAGACAGGGGGCTCATCAAGAGGAGGTGTCTACTGAATAATCACAGGAGATTCAATGCAAAAGTGTGTATGTGTGTCAGGGTTGGGGTCAATTCAAATTGAAGTCACTCAATTCAGGAAGTGATTTGAATAAAAAATGCAAACATTCAAAAACTTAATAGCTTTGGGAAATTGGGAAATCATTGAAAATGGATGCCATTTTAATTTTTTATTTTTTTTACCCCTTTCACTCCCCAGTTACAGTCTTGTCTCATAGCTGCAACTCCCGTACGGACTCGGGAGAGGTGAAGGTTGAGAGCAGTGCGTCCTCCGAATCACAACCCAACCAAGCCGCACTGCTTCTTGACACAATGCCCATTTAACCCGGAAGCCAGCTGCACCAATGTGTCGGAGGAAACACCGTACACCTGGCTACAGTGTCAGCGTGCACTGCACCCGGCCCGCCACAGGAGTCGCTAGTGCACAATGGGACAAGGACATCCCTGCCGACCAAACCCTCCCCTAACCCGGACGACGCTGGGCCAATTGTGGGTCTCCCGGTCGCGGCCGACTGTGACAGAGCCTGGACCCGAACCCAGGATCTCTAGTGGCACAGCCTTAGACCACTGCGCCACTCGGGAGGCCATGGATGCAATTTTCAATGGCATTTCTGTTTATTTCCTCAATTGACTGACTTCAATACGACTTGGAGTGTGTGTGTGTGTGTGTGTGTGTACCTCCATGAGAGATGACTCTTTGGTAAGACTCAATACACTTCATGTCGATGCGGTGCTCCTGCTCCCCAATGACGACTGTCCTCCACAGTTTGGCGTCCTGTCGCTCCTCCTCTGCACTGTATTCTGGGATAGCCTCGCTAGGCTCCCTGTCTGCCTCCTGATTGGACCCCTGGGGGTCACCTGTTGGTGAAATCATTCTATAGCTAATGGCCTAACTCGCACACATCGTGATGAAGCATAAGAATACAGCTAGAAGAGTCTTCATAAAAACAAATTGCAAACACACCTTGCTTGACATGTATGGATGAGTGTATGTGAGTCTTTCTCTATTGTTTGTTTTTATTTACAAACAAATGACTGAAAGTGTCTTTTCACATATTGAATTGTGTCCAACACATTTTCTTGAACACGTTTTGATTCCTCCTTTGAGTAGAGCCTGTGGTTGTTTAAGTCTCTCTGTCTGTATCATGTGTGTCTTACCTATTCCGTTGAACTCCAGGGAGTCGGCCTCGTCAGGTGTGTCCAGCTCGTCCACGTTGATGTCCAGATCGTCGCCCGTATCCAAGGCGTCGTCAGAGAGGAGGGATCCCTCGCTGCGGTCCAGAGACACGTTCATGGGCGGAGCCACCAGCTTCTTCCTGGGTGGGATACTGGCCCCATTCAGCTCCAGAGAGGAAGGGGGATCTAAGGAAAATGTTCACGATGTGTTAGGGATATGACTCTCTGTATACAAATTAATATTTCCTCATAAGTTCTTGAATTCATGATCAGTAAACGGTGATACAAACCCAATTGACATCATTAAAATAAATAGCATTAGTGGAGAGAAGAGCCATATCTTTAGAGACAGTGATACACTACAATGACTAGGAGATGAGATACGACCTCTTATTTGAGTGTAAATCTATATACCACAAATTGGTAGCAGGATACTAGTGGCGTTGGTTGTAGCATAGATAACTCATGTCCCACTCGCTCCATTGGTCAAGAGAAAGTATTTCGACCCACAGATCAATGACAACAGTGACTCTGCACAGATGCACTTTTTTTTTCTTGTGTGTGTCGAAAAAGGGCGTGCGTGTGCATCACCTGGTCTGTTTTCCAACCCATCTGTGTGGTCTTTATTTGAGGCCATCATCCCAGGATCGTCTGAAGCAGGCCTACCCCAAACACACACAAGCATCCAGTCATGACTAAAACAACCATGGTCTCTTCTCAATTGAGGAATTAAAAAAAAAAAACTTTCAAGAAAATGAGTTTGACACAATTCAATAGATGAACACACACTTCTAATAATTTGTTTGTGAATACTTTACCACGAAGCATCACTAAATGCACGTGGACCAGGGACAATACAACCTATTTTTATTTGCCTCCAAGCCGCACCCCCAGACCCTGATTAGCATAACTCCCATTAACAATGGGGAGTTAGACAAAGACTCACACGCACTCACGCATGCACACACTTTCCAACACACCCAGCTTTCCCAACAATGGGACGAAAATATACTAACAACTAACCAATTGCTTCTAATCTAAAGAGAGTTGTTGTTGTTGGTGCCATTCTCTCCAACAAAGATGCTCTACAAACTCACCTCTTCCCAGACAACCAGGTGATCTCGGTGCTGCTCTCCTGTCAACTGGGATGCCACACACTTTTCTCTCTCTTCCCCAACTCTTGTTGTTTAAAAAAAATCTTTCACACTTTGCTTCTCTTTCTGGCTGTTCTGATTATTTTCTTTCTCTTTCAGCATAAGGGGCTCGGTCCCTCATTCGCCATATTGGAGTCATGTGACCTCCCTCTGAATCTTAATGAGAGCTGATCAGCTATCACAGAGTGTAGAGCATGTCAAAAATCAACACAAATTAAGTATAAAATATATTCAGCTATGTTTAGTTACATTTGCCCACTACTCGTTCTAAAATTAGACTCCATGTCGGCCTTCAAAAAAACCCAGTTAAAAAACAAGATTGTCACTACAAAAACTTAATTGTCAAAAATACATTGGATGTATTTAGAAGTTAGTTTCCCTCCTTTCTCATAAACAGTACAGCAAACAGAACTCAATCACAATTATTCAACACACACACAAATAGGGGGAGGGGTCATATTTATCCCCCGGTAACCAAAGAGGGGAGGAGTCATTACAATTACAAAGAGGTTGTGTGACAAGGCAAGACAAACATCCACAACCCACTGGGCACACACCGGTTGAATCAACGTTGAATCAACGTTAAATTTACATCTGTGCCCAGTGGGAATGCAACTGGGGCAGAGAAAAAAAACACACACAGACACACACACACCAAAAAACAGAGTAAACACTTCATAACAGAGCAACCTAAAGTTCCTCTCACTGAAACTGCTCTCCATTGGAAACACTGCCTATTCAAGGAAATGTACATCTGAACATAGAATGTAGGCTACATTTTACACATAGCATATTGGAATTTGCATGTGTAGATGCAAAGTGTGTAGACATAATACATACTCTGTAGTATGAAATGACATGAAGCCCATTCTGGAGCATAGATTGGAATGGAGCCAACTCCATTGCTTGGGAGCGCATCCACATTAATGGGACAGTTGCCAAGCAACAGAGTTCAGGACTTCCTAATAAGTGGCCCATCCCACAGAGGAATTTGTGTGAGAGAGAGAGAGAGAGAGAGAGAGAGAGAGAGAGAGAGAGAGAGACAGAGAGAGAGAGTGTGTTTGAGTGAAGTACACACACATGCAGTTGAATACTTTGGCAAGCTGGTTCCACAGTGAAACCTTGAGATGCAAATAACCCCCCCAAAATGTTTTAAGGAAATAGAAATGCTTGGAGGTCCTTTTGAAATATAATTCAATTAAAAGCATGTGTGGATCAAGACAAACGGATCTGAATAAACACACATAGGGCTGGTTTCCTGGACACAGATTAAGCCACATTCTATACTAAAAAGCAATGGAAATTCAACATTTCAATTGTGATGTTGTGAGTAAGTAATAATTTTTGAGTAATAATTCTGGAATAACCAGTCTGTATATTCAAATATGATGCCCTGGGCTACACTAAACAGTGAGCTGCTTCTATCACTCACAACACACACACACACACACACACACACATTATGCAATGGGAATCAAATAGATTAAACTGATCTATTACTGATCCTGCATCATGGAAAACCAATAAAACACCAACATGTCAATTTGGGGCGCTGACACAGTCTCAAAAACACATACATGTAAACACAGTAGGGGGAATTGCCAGGGACCTCGCGATACTTAGGTGCCGATACGATACGTACTGCGATTCTCACGATTCTATATGTATTGCAATTTGATACCGTGATTTTGTTGCGATTCAATGTTCCAAACATATTGGTCACCATATGTCTGCTGCAAAGGGACAAGATAGCATGAGAAAACCAGTTTTAATCAGTCATGGAAATAAAAGTACTGAAAACAAATTGGCTCCCTTTTTAAAAAGAAAATGGAGAACAAGCTATGAAGGAAAAATACTGGAGTTTTGGTGCAGGTACAGCCAACTAGCGTAAAAAATAATATTGGTATATTTTCAAAACAATGCGATATATCGTAAACAATTATATCCCGATATGTAAATGTGTGCAAAGACATTTTTTTTTACCCCATCATTGCCAACACAGTCCCAAACATACACCTTGACTCAGGACTCCAACCACACACGATCACACTGTTGCCCTATAGGTTCAGTATGGACCTGTACTGCACTCCTGTGGTAATACACAATACCGCAGCTCAATGTCTCCAGTCTATTCTAATCTAGTCAATAATCTTAGTCAATAAAATGATGAATTAGATACTGAATACTTGAGAGATTCTCAAAAGACAACATCATATTTGAACTCAGATCTGTTCAAATTTTGGAATTGTAAGAACCTGGTCCTAGATATGTTTGTACTCCTATGGTCATTTTCATGCCAACCAAGACGGAACAAACAGATCTAAGAGAAGGCTAGTAAATAACTTACCTGGAGAGTAGAACGTGGGAATAGTCATCAGGAACATAATGGGTCTGCTCTTCAGTCTCATAACGGGTATGGTGTTCAAGAAGATACTTAGCGTTGCCCGTGGGGTCATGTGGTTCTTCAGGAGTTCTGGAGTGGTCTTGACCTTCAGCCTCCCACTGGGCCTGGCCTTCACTGTCATAATGGCTACAGTCATCAGACCGGCCTTGGCCATTGCCTTCAGTATGGTAGTAGTAGGAATTAGTAGTATGTCCTTTGGCCTCATAGTGTTGGCTGAGGAGATCATCTCTCGCCTCTTCAGCACAGTCACAGGTTTGGTAGGAGGCATGGTCTTCAGTCTGTTCAGTGTGGTGGTCAGTGTGTCCGTATCCATACTGGGTGGAACTGTCGTTGGATTGGTCCTGGCTCGCTTTCCACTGGTGAGGAACCCCCTCGCTGGCTCGCTGGTTCCAAGACTGGGATGCAACATCTTCAAGTCTGACAAAAACATATCAAACATGTAATAATCACTGACTATCAGTCATTCTCATGTCCACTAAAGAGTGAAAAATACTGGTTAGAAATCACAGATTCTCACACACACCTTGTGTGAGACAGAGGGGAGCTGGCTCCATTGGCTGTGGTGGGGATACAGCTGTAATGAGGCAGGTAATGCATATTTAATGAGGCGTAAACAGATTTCTAAACACACCCAGGGCTGAGATCAAAGTCTGGCGCAACACCACACACACACACACACACTGATCCCTTGTTTCATCTTCAAAAGCTCTGATCATGTCGAAGAAGGGTGTGAGGCAACACGGGTGCAGTATCCACTCTCTTTCCCCCTCTACCCACCCCATTATTCTCTCACATAGTACACACCGTCTCACTCTCCTGAGAGCTTTTAACTCTGCTTGCACGGTCTGTGCTACTTTACAAATACCCAGCAGCTGTTTAGAGACCCGTACACACTCAGAAACCCATAGAAAAGGAAGGATAGCCTAAGGGCAAACACAAGGAAGCATAATATACACAATATATACTTTATAGATATTACTTACCCCAGGTAGGATGAGTCCGTTTCTTCAAAATCATCTCCACCACCTCCCATTTTATGATCGACTAACAGGTCTTCAAGGCCCTGTGAAGGTCTTCGGGGTTGATTTCTCATTGGTTGCTCAGCTGCAAAGTCAACCTGATTCTGCGAGAACCTTTCCATCATTGACTGTGCTGTCAGTCTATCACCATCCTCTGAGAAATGACCTCCACTCAGGTGCTCACTATTCTCCAGTAGCTCAGCGGTAGATCCAGGGTTTGGTGCATGGGCGTGGCTGTGTATCACCTCACATACTCCTTTCTCCATCTCCTCACCTGTGTCCCAACTGGGAGGGTCCATGCCAAACTCCTCCTCCTCCTTGTCCATGAGGTCGCCTGAGAACGGAAGCCCCACCTCTTGGACAGGAGAGGGACCACCTGATAGGTTCTCGGGAGTGCCCATCAATGAGCTGTCCCCCAATGGGGATTGTGAGCTGTCTGTGAGGGGGAGGGGAGACTGGGGGATGGCGTGATGCCGCTGCTGGTCGCCTTGTTCCCTCGGCAGAGAGCCCCAGCCCTGGCTCCGTTGAGAGGGAGATGGGGGGGCGGAGGGGGAGAGCCCGCCCTCGTCCGAGTCCTCCAGAGAGATCTGAGAGTGGACGTAGACCTCCTCCCTGGCTTTGAGGAAGTGTTGTTCTGCTGGGTATCTCAGGGAGGCGCTGCTGCTTTTTACGACTCTGGCATTCGTCTGGCCATCATAGCTGTCGTCATCCAAGTCCGAACTACCGAGGTCCGCTACTCTCATCTCTGACTGGTGGAGGCTTGGCCGATTGGTATCCGATTGGCCGCAACCGCTTATCTCTGTGGTTACTTGGATTTGAGGGCTAACAAGATAAGAGGCGGCTGTTTCGGAGTACCTTTGGTTGGTTGTGTGCGAGCTTTGACAGAAGCCAATCCCATTTGCGTTGGCTTGGGTAGAGTGGTCTTCATCTGTGGGAATAGGCGAAATAGGATTGTCACCTGCGTCTGAGCAGAATGGGCTGTGGATATCTATGTTTGTTCGATCACGCCTATTTAGCTCATTTTTGTCTTGATGTCTGTGAGTGGCTGTCCCGGATTGGAGTAAAGTAGCCGCATAAGAGAGCATGCTATATGTCTCTAAGGATCTAGACCCCTTCCTGCTGCCAATATCAGTGTCTCTGGTTACATTCCTCTCTCTATAATCATCCTCGCTCTCTCTATCACTCTCTCTGACTGTCCCTGACACGATGATGTAGTCCATCTCCAGGCCTGATGAGGATTCGCCATCTGAGTTGGACCTGACATCCTCGCTGCTCCCGGGAGGAAAGCTATCTGGGCTGGGCTTGAGCTTGTCTTTTTCCCCTGAGCTGGAGCTCAGTGACATAGGAACACTATGGATGCTATCTTCCATATGATGAGGTCCCCCATCTGGATAGATTACCTTAGTAGTCCATTGGAGGGATGATGCGCCATTTGGTGGTGATTCAGAATCACCGGCTTTTAAAACAGGGGTTGAGAGATGGTCCCAACTGTCAAGCTTTGGGGATGCAGAGGGCTGAGTCTGGGTTGTGTCTGGGTCTTTCCATGTCTGGTCAAAGTTTAACTCAGTGACGGGCTCCTCCCCATGACTCAGAGGTAAGGCGTCATCCTCTGTGGGGGAGGAGCCATCATCCACCAGCACAAATGGGGAATGGCTACTCAGGTCCTCTGTCCAATCGGGGCCCTCAGATGCCTCAGATCCCTGCCCTCTGTTGTCATACTCGCTCTTCACAGAGGGCCCCCCTGGAACTGGAAGCATCCCATTTCTGGTCCCGTGGCCCAGTCCAGAGGTTCCGTCGAACAGGAACACCTGTCTGCCAGTGGAAGTCAACTGTTCAATGCCTGTCGTTGTTGACCCGCTACAATCACTGTTGCCTTTCACGATGGACGGCTGATGTTCAGTGGTGCTGCCACTTGATTCTGGCTTTAGCACTGCTATAAAAGGGCTGGACTGACCTTGGATCAGCTCAGTCGTGTCTGCTCTAGGGCTGGCCTGGAGATCAGGGGAGGAGGGCTGACTCCAGATGCCTCCTCCTCCTACGTTATCATACTCAGAGGTAGACATCACCATGTTTGGGACGGGGATGAGCATGTCCCCCGACATTTGATCCTGTGTAATTTGATTCTCTGTCATCATGTGATCATCATGCCCTGATCGGGGACATATTTTTCCCTCGTCTCCATTGATGACTATTTGAACTCTCTGGGCCTGCCTCCTTACATTCTCTTGCAGTTGTGAGGCTTCTTCAGAATATCTTCCCTTCCCCTCATGTTGCCTTAGGTCTGTCCCAGGCTCCGCCTCCCAGGGCTCCATGCCAGCAAGCTCCTCCCTCCCAGTCCCAGCGACCTCCGGACTGGTTGCCATGGAAGCACTGTCTTCCTGTATGGTGGTGTTCCACATGTCCATCCCCTCACTAGACACACCCAGTGGACTCTCCAAGGATGTTCCCAGCACAGGGAGCCCGCAGGAGTCCGACCGCTCGGATAGATCGGCCATGTCTGGGGTAGTGAGTGTGGATTGGCTGTCTTCGTGGATTGTCATGTTCCATAGGTCCAGAGACTCTGGGTAGGACGGGGTCGTGACACTGGTGGCGCTGGTCGCACTGTCCGATTTGAGAAATCCCTTCTGGGCTGAGTAGGTCCAGAAGTCCAGCTCTGTGGCCTTCCTGACTAGACCATCCTCTTCTTCCTTCGAGGTCTCTGGTGTGAGAGGGGCCAGAGATGCTCGCTTTTTTCCTACCACAGAAGAGCGTGCACGTGATGTGACTTTGAGGAGCTTCCCTTCTCCGTTCTCTTCGTCCGGAGGAGTGAGCTGCAGATCGTCCAGTGTCACCGGCTGCCATGGTTCTGTGAAACCTGAGTCAGGGTTCCAGGTGTCGTAGGGTTCTATGTACTCATTCACAAGAGTGAGCTGTCTCTCCACTGGTTTGGAATAGACATCCTTCTCTTCTCGCAGCTTAGTGTTTTCCACATCTCCTTCTTCTCTTCCACCTCCGCTGCCCTCGTCCTCTCTCAGTCCCTCCAGATCAATGTCAGGACAATCTGTGCAGACATACCCAGCCTCTGTCAGGCTCCACGTGTTTACGTCATCCGAGGTGGAGCCTTTCGTATCCAAGGCAAAGTCATCCCAGGCCTCTGACGAGGATACGCTCTCTTTGTGCTGCAGCCCGTTGATTCTCTCAGCGACGTCCTCTGGAAAGAAGCGGACCTCTGTGCCACTGTGAGTGCTGCTACCCACAAGGCTGTTGACAGGAGTGGGAGGGACCCTGTTCATGCTCTGGTCCATCAGAGCTCCTCCCCCAATCAAGTCGTTTCCTACCAATCCTCCATGCCCAGCTGACGAATCAGGGGTGTAGAAATCCACCATGCTCAGCTCATCAAACTCAGACAGGCTGGAGCTGCCATGGCCTCCTGTACCTCGAGAGGAGTGCAGCACTGCATCTTCTGCAGGTGTAGACGAGTTACTGCAGTGCAGTGGGTCAAAGCTGAACAGCTCAAGGTTTTCGCCGCTCCTGTTCCTGCTTGAGTGTCTCCTCTCATGCGGGATGGGGGACAGAGAGGGGAACCCGAGCGCCGGGTTTAGGAGGAAACCCCCGGCCATCGCCTCGGCTACCGGGCTGTCATCACTTAGGAACACGGAGCTCTCCTTGGAGGAGCGGCTGCTGCGGATGGTTGCCAGGCCGCTGTCCGGGCTCACCAGGTCAGCACCCACATCACCAGGCATCGCCACGGCAATGGGGCCCTCTGGCCTCTCCACGTCAGAGCCGTACATGTCGGTGAAGCCTGAGGAGCCCTGAGACAGTGGGGCGCTGCCCGCCACGCCCTCCGTGGAGGAGGTCCTGCTAGTGGGGGCGCAGGCTAACAAGCAGCACCGGCGCTCCATGAACTCCTTGAGGAGCTCCATGACCAGGGGTCCCAGACCTCGAGGTGAGTCTGCCAGGGTCTTGTGGTGGTAGAGCTGCAGGGACCCTTGGGAGCCCTGGGGACAGTCCACAGGCTCCAGCCTAAGAGAGGAGCTCACTGACTCCTCCAGCTCACAGCAGATCTGGAACAGAACCGGAACAAGTGGAATGACAGCATGGTATAAAAAAATGCTTTGGCATAACCAAGGACAAAATTAAATCTGTTCCATTTTGATGTTATTTCAACAAAAATGTTCAATACAAGTGATTCACTTTTTCACTTTGGCAGTGTATCTGTATACTAGGTGATTGGTGTGCATATCTCTCTATTAAGTTATGTTTGCGTTAGTCTCTCTGGTAGGTAATGTGTGTATACAGAGCCATCAGAAAGTATTCATGCCCCTTGACTTATTCCACATTCTGTTGTGTTACAGCTTGAATTCAAAACAGATTCAAAAAGTCATCCTCACCCATCTACACACAATACCCTGAAATGACAAAGTGAAAACATTGTTTTGTTATGTTAGAAAATGAAATACAGATATATCTCAATTACATAAGTCTTCACATAAGTCTGAACACAAACTTTGTAGAAGCACCTTTGGCAGTGATTACAGTTGAGCCATCTTGGTCTATCAGCTTTGCACATCTGGATTTGGGGATTCTCTCCCGTTCTTCCTTGCAGATTTTCTCAAGCTCTGTTAAGTTAGATGAGGAGCGGCGGTGAACAGCAATCTTCAAGTCTATCTACAGATTTTCAATGGGATTCAAATCTGGGCTTTGGCTGGGCCACTCAAGGACATTCCCATTGTTGTTTAGAAACCATTACAACATTGCTTTGGCTGTATGCTTGGGGTCATTGTCCTGTTGGAACGTAAATCTTCGTCCCAGTCTAAGGTTGTTTGCACTCTGAAGCAGGTTCTCATCAAGGATTCACCTGTATTTGGCGTCATTCATTGTTCCCTCTGAAAAGCATCCCCATAGCATGATGCTGCCACCACCATGCTTCACGGTAGGGATGGTGTTAGACAGGTGTTTTTCCCCCAGACATAGTTCTTTGCATTCAGGCCATTGCCCTGTCATCAGACCACAGAATCTTTTGCCTTATGATCTCAGAGTCTTTCAAGTATCTTTTTGCAAACTCCAGGTCTTTTGTCATGCCTTTTTCTCAAGAGTGGATTTCGTCTGGCCAATTCTCCCATCTCAGCCATTAGGCCACCTCCCTTACCAAGGTCCTTCTTGCCTGGTTGTTCAGTTTGGTCAGACAGCCAGCTCTAGGCGGAGTCTGGTTAGCCTCATATGTTTTCAATTTCCCAGTGATGGAGGCCACTGTGCTCTTTGAAACTTTCAACACAAATTGTTTTATATATTCCCCAGATATATGCCTCATCACAATTCTCTTTCAGAGATTTACAGACAGTTCCTTGGATTTCATGGTATAGTTTCTGCTCTGACATGCACTGTCAACTGTTGGACCTTTTATATAGACATGTGTGTTTATTTCTAAATCATGTCCAAACAATTGAATTGGCCACAGGTGGACTCCAATCAAGTTGTAGTGACATCTCAAGGATGAGCAAAGGAAATTGGATGCACCTGAGCTCATTTTGGAGTGTCATAGCCAAGGGGCGTGAATAATTATGTAAATGAGATATTTCCGTATTTCATTTTGAATACATTTGCTAAAATTTCTAAAAACATGTTTTCACTTTGTCATTATGGGGTATTGTGTGTAGATGGGTGAGAAAAAAGATCTGTTCCATCCATTTTGAATTCAGGCTGTAACACAACAACATGTGGAATAAGTCATACCCCTTGAGTGCTTTCTGAAGGCACTGTATGTCTCTATTATGGGATGTGTGTATATGTGTGTACTAGATGACTCGTAATAATGTCCGGAATGTATTTGATACCATTCCATTAATTCCGCTCCAGCCATTACCACGAGCCCGTTCTGCCCAATTTAGGTGCCACCAACCTCCTGTGTTATCTATCTCGCGCAGCCTGATGTAAAAAAGAACACGTACCTGGTTGAGAATGTCAGAGTTTTCGGAGTACACTGCCACCTGCTGGCGTGGATGGCGAGGGTCACTCTGGCGAGATGAGACTATGACAAGACTCTCATAACCATGGTGATGACAGAAGGACTTCAACTCCCCAACCAG